>NC_057794.1:402813111-403100127 GCF_018294505.1 Triticum aestivum
CCCCTGGTGAGGCTTCTTTTTCCTTTTTCTGTCGTTTTTGTTGCTGTTTTTTGATTTAGGTTAATTAGTTAGTTAGTTTTTTAGGTTAATTAGTTACTTGTTTTACCCTACTGTACATAGGTTAATTAGTTGGTTAGTTATTTTTTAGGTTAATTACTTACTTAGTTTCTTTAGGTTAATTACTTAGTTAGATAAGCCCAAGAACAAGAAAAGAAAAGAAAGAAAGAAGACCTAAAAGGACTAGGCGGAGAAAACATAGAAAAAAGAAGAAGAGGAAAAAAGAAAACAGAAAAAGAAGAAAAGAACTAAAGTCTATTGTCTATCCACTATTCATGTTAGTACTCCTACTACTATTAGTTTAAAAACCACACAGTAAGTTTTGCCACAGAGGAAACCAACAAACAACAGGTCAGCAAAGAAGGACCAATACACAATTTGCATGTTCTCACCTAATAAAGTAACCCAAGCCCACTAGAGAGGCTTTTGCGAGTTCCCCATCTTGCTTTGCCTAGCCTATTGTACATGTCGACTTTTTCCCCTCCAAAATTTCAAAATTTATGCTAATTTGAATTTACTTCCTGCTCACAAAATAAACATGTTTGCATTCAACATGGAACTAAAAACCAAGAAGCAATTTTCCACAATGAAAACAAAAAAGAGTCAAGTGAAAATTAAAGCAATGGCAAAGAGAAAGCAGAGGAACACCAGCCAGCCTGCCAAGCAAAGCAGCAAGCCATGCTTTTGCTCCCAACCCCCAACCCTTCTGATTCCCTCCTCCTCTCTTTAACTTCTTTTCTTGTAGTTTAGTAGAAGCTTTGAACAGCTAAAGCGGGCCCCAAAGCAAGGGCTGTGGTGGTGAGAGCATGTTGTTCCTGTGGGACAAAAACATGTTCTCTTCTTCTTGACCAGTCAGTCATGGTCATGTTGTGTGTGTCCTGGAGGTGGAGGTGAGCTGTGGTACTGCATTATGTGCTGCAATGGATATATGGATGGTTGGATGGGTTAACATGAATAGTAGTAGGGTGATTTTAGGTTAATAGATTTTAGTTGATTTTAGGTTAATAGATTTTATGATTTTAGGTTAGTAGATTTTAGTTCATTTTAGGTTAGTAGATTTAGTTGATTTAGGTTGATTAGTTGAAGAACAAAAAGAAGACAAGAGGAAGAAGGAAAATAAGGAAAATGAAGAAGAAAAAGAAGACAAGAGGAAGAAGGAAAAGAAGGAAGAAGAATAAGAAGAAAAAAAGTAGAAGTGGAGATGAAAAAAATAAGTAGAAGTAGAAGATGAAAAAAAGAAGTAGGAAAAGTAGAAAAAGAGGGTTGCCGAGGGAAAATAAGGTCGCCGAGTGGTCGAGGGCTCAAGGATCAAGGGGAAAAGGAGTCAAGGGTCCAGGGGTTGAGGATCGAGGTGTCGAGGGGTCGAGGGGAAAAGGATCGAGGGGAAAAGGAGTCTAGGGTCTAGGGGTCGAGGATCGAGGTGTCGAGGGGTCGAGGGGAAAGGGAAAAAAGGGTCGAGGATCAAGGGGAAAAGGAGTCAAGGGTCTAGGGGTCGAGGATCGAGGTGTCGAGGGGGCGAGAGGAAAAGGGGTCAAGGGGTCGAGGGTCGCTGCCCTGACCCCGACCCCGACATGACACCCTGACCCTGCCTCGACACCTCGACACCGTGACCCCAATTCAGCACGCCGACCCCGACACGGCACCCCCGATCCTGACACACTTAAATATTTTATTATGTTCATGATGATGGTACACACTTAAATATTTTACAATGTTTGTGTTGTACTAATTTCGTTTACTCTTTGTCATTGCAGGTGTTGACAGATGGTGGGCGCGGGTCGAGAGCGCTCCGAGCCTCCTTCCTCGACGCGTGCTGGGAGGGGTGCTATTATTCCACCCCAGCACCTTCGGAGAGCGCTGGTAGACAACATGACGACACTGGCGGGCGCTTCTTCTTTGGACGGGAGAGGTCAAGGGAAGCCCAAGAAGGCTGCTAGAGGTGGACGTGGCAGCGGGAGAGGTAGGAAGGCTGTTGTGCCTTCCTCGCCACCAGCCCCAGCTGATTCTCCGGACCACCAGAGTGCTCTGTCTCAGGTGGACCCATCAGACTTGGACCCATCTCGGACTCCGGTCCACGAGCCTCGGGTCGACGAGCCTCGGGTCGCTGAGCCTTAGTCCCATGAGGCTCAGGCCCCAGAGCCTTCGTCCCACGAGATACGGTCCCAGAGTCTTCGTCCCATGTGACTCAGGAGACTAGTGGCCATGCTGATGGCGAGGACACCTTTTCTGACGATAGTTATAGCAAGGGAGAGCTGGTTGAGGAGGGCAAGAAGGTCTACCAACATAGTGGTACGAAGCTCCCGGCCGTGCCGACAACCCACGATCAGAGGTGGTTGATTGAGCCTAACAGGGAGAAGTAAGTGCATTTACTCCTTTTTAACCTTTGTCCTTCCTGTTTCTTCAAATGCATATCTAATTTGTTGGCCTTGTCATACTGCAGGGGTTGGAAATACGGCAATGGTGTCCACATGCCCAACCAGGTCCTTGGTGTGCTTTACCGGCACCACTTCCCGGGGTGGGTCACGTTGCCCGGTGAGGGTCAGGTTCCACAACTAGCACTAAGCTGGGAGCTATACATGGTTGCCCCGGCCCCGCCGGAGGAGAGGGTCGACGGTGTCTTATGCGAGACGATGGACGACATTGTGAGGCGGCGGTTTTGGGTAATTTCTCCTTTACAGAATTAAAAATCAACATTACCTAGTGATTGTACTAATCAGTGTTGTCTTGTTCGATTGCAGACCTTCTACATGTGTCTTGAGGAACACGAGGCAGAAGCCGTGATGGTTCTCGAAGCCGAGTGCAAGCACCTAGTTCAGAACTTATGGCACGAGGCTAGGGTGCAGGATGTTCGAGACTACTACGCCTCGACTAACATTAGGAGGGCCAGGAAGAAGTGTCGCGCCAAGTATCTGAGTAAGGAGAAGTACATGAAGCTAATTACCTATTCTTAAGGCCTTGTACTTAGTTTCCTTGATTTCATTCATAGGCATAGCGCTGAAATTTCTCTTTGCCTAACTTAGGTGCCCCTGAGGTGGTGTGCGGATAGGATGCACTATTGGGAGGCGTTGGTGGATGAGTGGTGCTCTCCCCAATGGCTAGCCGTCCACAACAAGGCCAGGGATAAGCATGCCCAAATGCAAGGTGTGCCACACCATCAAGGGAGCTCCAACCTATTTGAGTACGGGGATCACTGGGTATGTGGTTTGAGCCCTTAACGATTCATGCAATTTCATTCTTCATGCTAGCTTGAGCCCTTAACTAATATGTTGTTCCTCTCTTTTAGGTGAAACACAACAAGAAGGAAGTGACACCGATGTACGACCTCTATGCCATGGCCAATATTGCCCCATACAAGAAGGCCAAGGCATTCTCTGAGGATGACCTCAATCATCCAGAGAGCTTCACCAACATCTCCTCCCACAACAAGCTCGTGAGGTATAGAGACGTTGGGAAGACGAGGAAAGGGGAGGACTTCAACCCGAGACAGAGTCCTTTTGATCCAGAGACTATGATGCTATCTGGTGATGGGAGGTACCATGGCTCAGTAGCCATTGGGGATGGACTCATACGTTGTCCTAGAACTCTCCGGGAGATCAAGAAGTGCTAGACGAGCTCCGATCTTGAGATACCGCCTCGTCCACGGCCCATGGAGCTCGCCATCGAGGCTAGGGCCCAGGAGCTTCTGGCAGAGGCAAACATGTAGGCTAAGCAGAGGGAGAGGGAGTTGGAGGAGAGGACGGCTAGTCTGTTGGAGGCGGAGAGGAACCGGAACGACGCGTCTCATCGGGCCCTATATATATGAGCTCCTCATGGTAAGTTTCTCCTGCATATTATCCAAATCATGCACGTAATGTTCTTTTCATTACTAACTAGTATGACTGACTCGTGAAAACAAAATGTGCACTCTGTGCGCGAGAAAAACAGTGAAACCCCTCCGTCGATGCCCCAGATTGGTATAGCAGACACGGTGAGTTTCATTTGAATGGTCATTAGTTACTAGTATTCACATTTCAATTGCATCATGCTAACGAGGCATTGCAAATGACCTTTGGTGCAGCATGCCTCTCGACAAGCATCGACCGATCCTTCTCCATCTCACACTGTCGCAACCCCGACCCCGACTGGTCCTTCTCCGTCTGGCACTGGCGCAAACTCGACCGGTCCTTCGCCTCCATGATGACGGTAAGTTTTCTCTAGTGTTTTGCTTACGAAATGCATAAAGACCTAGACTTAGCTTTAGTTCCTCCAAAATGCTTACCATAATGACCTAGACTTAGCTAATCTTCCTCCAAAATGACATAATTAGCTTACTTAGCTCCAAAATGATCTATACTTAGCTTTGTTTCCTCCGAAATGACCTAAGTTAGCTCTAATATGCTAAGTAATATCTAATATGCTTAGTTACCTAGGTTTGCTCAATAATGACATACACTTAGCTTACTTATGTAAAAAAATGGCATAATTATCTTACTTAGGTTTGAAATGGCATAACAATCTTGGTAACCTCATATATGTCATATAGTTAGTGTATTTTCCTCGAAAATGACATAATAAGCCTAATTAGCTCCAAAATAATCAGTTTTACCTAAGTTAGCTCCAAAATGACCTAAGGTAGCTCTAAAATGCTAAATTAGCTTTGATATGCTTAGTTACCTAGGTTAGCTCAATAAATACCTATACTTAGCTTACTTATGTCAAAAATGGCATAATATGCTTAGTTAACTCAAAATGGCATAATTAGCTAGGTTAGCTCCAATATGATCCATTTTACCTAGGTTAGCTCCAAAATGACCAAGTTTACCTAGGTTAGCTCCAATATGATCCATTTTACCTAGGTTAGCTCCAAAATGACCTATTTACCTAGCTTAGCTCTAAAATGACCTACACACTTAGCATTTTTACTTAGCTTAGCTAAAAAATGGCATTTTTACCTACCTTGGTTAGAAGAAGAAGAAGAAGAAGATAAAAAAGAGGAGAGGAGAAAAAGAAAGAGAAGATAAATTCTTCTTTTTCTTTCCCTTCTTTTTCTTCTTCTAGCTAGTCTTCTTCTTCTTCTAACTTTCATCTTTCCCAATTTGCAGATTTGCTTTAGATGAGGAAGCTTGCATTGATGGAGTGTATGTTGTCAAAACCGGCCGATCTCGGGTAGGGGGTCCCGAACTGTGTGTTTGAGGATCGAAGGTAACAGGAGACAAGGGAGACACAATGTTTACTCAGGTTCGGGCCCTCTTAATGGAGGTAAAACCCTATGTCCTGCTTGATTGTATTCGATGAGTATAGGGGTTACAAGAGTTTGTCTACCTCGAGATCGTAATGGCTAAACCCTAGATGTCTAGCCTATATGAATTCTGATAGCCTCTACAGACTAAACCCTCCGGTTTATATAGACACCGGAGGGGCCTAGGGTTGTACAGAGTCGGTTTACAGAGAAAGGAAAATACACATCCGGATATTAAGCTTGCCATCCACGCATAAGAGAGTCCTGCCCAGACACGGGGGGAAGGTTTTCTACCTTGTATCTTCAAGGGCCATCAGTCTGGCCCATATCACACAGCCCGGACACCCGAGGACCCCTTAATCCAGGATTCCCTCAGTAGCCCCTGAACTAGTCTTCAATGACGATGTTTGGCTTGCAGATTGTCTTCGGCATTGCAAGGCGGGTTCCTTCTCCACGTACAAAGCGGTCTTATGAGCAAGAGAATCGTATTCGGCTCTGTATAATAGTCACAACCCTCAACCACAAGGGTACAATACTTAATAAGGAATATCTACTGACAGCTTTTTTGGTGAAACATCACGTCTAGCCTATTTATTATTTCGAACCATTTTTTGGCCTCCCGCTTCGTGCTTCGAGGCACAGCCTCCATTGACATGTCTTGTCAAAGCAGAGATCGTGTCCCCTTATTGCGGGATTTTCATCAATATGGGTTTAGGTAACCCAACCATGCCATTCGCACGATCCCTTGGGAACAGGCGAGTTTCAAGGCTAGTGGGGGGCATTTGATATTCTCTACCTATATAAGCGGATAAAGATCCATCTTTTTACCCCGCGTCATCTTCTTTCCTCAGCCTTCCCATCCTCGAGCTCCAGCGCCCTTGCTTCAATCTTTCCCACCGCCCAACCCTTCCAGCCATGTCCGGATCTGGTTCACAGGGCAAGTGGATGTCCTCCTCCGTCACAGAGAAGGACATTAAGGAACTCCGGGAGGCAAAGTACTTGACCGCGGAAATCACACATAGGCTCTCGGCCAAAGAGCAAGTCATCCCCACTCCCGAGCCCGGTGAGAGGGTAGTGTTCATCCCTCACTTCCTCTGCGGCCTAGGGTTTCCACTTCACCCTTTTGTCCGCGGCCTTATGTTCTATTACAGGCTAGATTTCCATGATCTAGCCCTGAACTCCTTCCTCCACATCTCGGTGTTTATTGTCGTGTGCCAGGAATTCCTTCGCATCCCACCCCGCTTCAGCCTATGGCTCAAAGTTTTCAATGTGAAGACGAAGGTGGTTGATGGGCAGCACGCCGACTGCCGCGACGCCATGGTGAGAAAACTCCCCAACACCACTTGGCCCAAAGGAGCCTTCATGGAGACCGTGAAGGTGTGGCAGCATGAGTGGTTCTATATCACTGAACCCCGTGGTACCAAATGGGAGGCCACTCCTGAATTAGGATCTGGGCCCCCTATGTGGCTCACATCTTGGACCACCAAGGGTCTGGACTGGGGATCGACCGACAAAGTGATGACGCTGTAAAAGCGCATCAAAAGTATGATAAGTAAGCACACCAGTCTTACCGATGTGATTCAGGTGATGCTCTTCCATTGTATCCTCCCCTGCCAATGCTGGCCTTTCCGCATGTGGGAGTTTAATCTGGATGGCCCCCGGACCCTGCAGCGCTTCTTTGGTACAACACACGAAGAGATCTGGAAACTGCTCTTTAAATCCCAGAAGTCGTGGCCGGAGAAGACCGAAGATATCGGTCTAGACAGCGCGAATCCGGCTACTGAGGTAAGTTTCTTACTTCCGAACATAATTTCGGTCCATAAGTTAAAGGGTACACTGAGATGCACATTCCTTATTCAGGGTTGGACAGCGAAGGCGGAGCGGATCAAGTGTCTGGTGCCGCTACCCGAAAACCCAGCCACTCCTTTGTTAACGAGGATGCTGGTCCCATCGCCTTATTAGGCGCCGGAGAAGAAGGCCAAGAAGAAGAGCAAGGAGGCCAAAGGTGGCCTCCGCCGTAAAGGTACTTTGGACGCCGTGTCTGGAGATACCGAAGCTCTCTCCTCCCACGAGGGAGATGAAGACGAAGAGGAGGAGGAAGAAGAGAGCAATTCTCCCCCTAAGGGGAGGAATAAGAAAAGGGCGGCCTATACAAACCCAGGAATGGAGGCGTCCAAGAGGGAGAAAATATCCCTCTCGGATGGTTCGGATTCGAATGCCAAAGTCCTCCCTGAATGGCGCCCCAGGTCGAAGCCCCTGACCGCATCGTAAGTTCCCAAGGATATTATGCGTATGTCCTATTTTTATGATTGTAGTTCTAACATATTTATGTTGTGTGACTTAGTCCGGCCCACGATCTTTGCCAATCATCGTCTTCGGGGAATTCGCTGGAGCCGGGGATGGTGGAGAGCGAGACGCCTCCGCGAGCCTCCCCACCAACCTCTATGGAGGACACCGAAGTGTTGTCCTGAAAAGCCTCTCCAGGCCATGGAGGGGTGCAGGAGGCCGTCAAGACGGTGCCAGAGGGTAACACCTCGGCTGCCGGGAACATGGGGGAACCAACCCCTATGGAGACTAACGGCGGGGGCCATGACCAATTTGGCCCCCGGCCGAACATCATTCCGGAGACTAATACGGCTTCGGAATCGAGTGGGCAACCCCCTTTGAAGGAGGGGGAGCGTTGACTCCACCGGCAACCTCCATCAATCCGAAGGCGCCGGACACCTTAACGGAAGCACTTCGACATGCTTCCGTCGTGGAGGAGCACCGTACCCTGATGGGTGCGGTGGTTGAGAAGATTCAGTCTGCCAAGAGCAGGCTGAACGGAGCCTTTACCAGCCTACTGACAGGCTTTGAGGTATGCGACGTAAGACGCCTTTTTATATGAAGAAAATGTGTCTGTATACAGACAGTAGCCCCTGAGACTATGTTCGGTTTTGGAAAAAAGCCGAACAGAGGATCAAAATGAATATCGCAGAAGGTAACATACATATCTATTGAATGTACATGCTTCACTATTGGCGGCGACCGCCCAGGCCGCTGAAGTTTCTGAACTCAAGTGGAAGCTGAAGCTGGCCGATGATGACCTCGATCGCATTAACAAGTGGTTCGATGAGGCACAAGGTACGTATTTGTACGACTGAAATTATATGCGAGTGCGGAGTTTAAGCTAACACACTTTCTCGTGTAAATGATTTGCAGGCAGTGCGGCCAAGGTTGAGACCCTCAAGGGCACCCTGTTGCAAGTCCAAGAGTAGGAGAGGGTGAGTAGAGCGGTTGCTGATAAAGCGGCTGCAGATTTAAAGGCCGAGCAGACTACCCGCCGCCAGTATGAGGAGAGGGTGACAGAAGTCGAGCAAGAGCTAAAGGACGCTGCTCGTAAGTGTGAGGCCTAGGAGGAGAAGATTAAGGTTCAAGCAGTCGAACTCGCCAAGGCTCTCCAAGAGGCCAGGGAGGCACGGACAGAGTCCCGAGCGGCTCGCGAGGAGATCAAGCAGGCTGAACAGATAGCGGCTGGTAAGCCCTTTCTTTTGTAGAGTAAATTTGGCAGTCAAGAATATGCCCTGCTTACTCGATTATGGAGTTCTCCAGATGCGTTTGTGGGTCTTCCGAAGAGCACCGCTGACGCTGAAAAGTTTTTCTGGGCCCAAGAGGGGAACACGACGGAGAAACTCTTTTGGTCACAGTACCTGGCGCCGGAGCGTCTAGCGATGTTGAACAACCAGATGGTGTAGCTGGCTGAGCTGCATAGGATGTCTGGACTGGCCATGAACGACATCATAGTCCGGTTATGGCCAGCCAAACCCATTCCTGGCAGCTACTTCGGCTTGGTCAAGTGGCTCGCAAATGCCCTACCCTGAATTGAAGCTATTAAGCACTCCTCGTGTATTGAGGGTGCCCGGATGGCCTTTGCCCGTGTCAAGATGCACTGGGCAAAGATGAAGGCCGCCGTTGTAGCAGTTGAGGGCCAACCCGAAGGCGCAAGGACTATCGCAAGCCAGAGCGCTATTTTGAAGACGTCCTAGAGGGTGCCCGTTTAATAGAGGGTCAATGCTAGAAGGATATAATGTTTGAATGAATGTATCAAGGCTGCCCAGACTTTTGTGTTATGAAACAAGGCTTGTATAATATACTTGTGCTTTTATCTAAAATTATTTTCCTCCCATGCGGCCGTTTTTATATCTGAAAGTTTGCCAGTCGTCGGCTTCAGGCCCCATGTAGATACTACGGGGGTGTTCGGAATAACACTTGACCACACTTGACCCAATGTCTTGGTCCGTAAAGGAGGTGACTGTGCAGCGAATTAGGCAATCAGACTATGCGGGTTTATCACTCTCACTTAGCCATATGATTTTGACAAAGGGGCTATGAGCTAGCCCCTGGTGCGGGTGCGGCTTTCCTAACTTGGATGCTTTAGGCGCGTGACCAGGTGAGGCCAGTCCTTCATGTAATGTGGGGAAAAATTGCAAAAGATTTAGTAAGTCACCGATCCATTGACCGGCTCTCGCTATATCATGACAGTCAGTTTTCGGCTTTCTCTACTGAGGTGTTTGACCGGACGAACCAGAAACACAATCGCAGTAGTTCTCCCTTTACTACCTTAGCCGAACAAGCGGAACGTAAGGTGGTAAGCACAGGAGCCGGGCAACCCAACTATTGACCAAAGACATGATTTGGAGCCAATGCATATAATGTGGTATTCGGGACGCCGAAGTATACAATAAAAGTATTCGGACTTTTGTTTTTGAAAAATATATGTGGCCGAATAGAGCCCCAGGCAATTTATGCTGAGGCATATACGTCAATATTTCATGAAGACAGAATACAGATTATAAAATAAGCCAATACCGAATAAGGTTGGACAAAACTGTTTCCGCTATAGTCTGATTGATATTGTAACGCCCCGAGTCCGATGCGCTAGGTGTCTTCTAGTTATTCGCTGTTGTTGCCATGTCATTCGCTTGCGTGTTGCATCTTGTCATGTCATCATGTGCATTGCATCATCATGTTTTCAAAACTTGCATCCGTCCCGGTCTCCCCGTTCCTTCCGTTGTTCGTTCTGAGCCCAGACTCACTTGCACGCGCCCGCGGCACATCCAAAATATTATTTTATAAGTGGCCGGAAAATGTTCTGGGAATGGGACGAAATTTGGCGTGCGGCGTTATTGTGTTGTAGGTAGACCGTCTGCCAAGTTTCATCACATTCGAAGTTTGTTTGACGCCCCAACGGATAACTATAGCGGCATTATAGTCGGTCTAATGTCGGATGTTTTCGGTCTCCGAAAATTGTTGTCGGGCTTACCCTCTCTTTCCTCCCTAGACCGTCTACACAGTCCACTACCTACCGCCAGGTCCAATCTAACCTCTCTCGTCAGCCCACGGCCCTCCTCGCGCGCGCGTCCGAAAGTTGTCCTGAACCCGACCCGAGCAGTCGTGACCGATGGATCCGAATCATCCCCTAATTATCTTCGGTTTCTCTTTTGGACTCCCCAATCCATTTATTACGGACCGCCCGATCGCAATCAGAGAATCCAAATCATCCCCCTTTCGTATATATATAGACCCTAGTCCATTTTGAGACCCAAACCCTAATTTCTAGGAGTTTTATCCCCGCCGACGCCGCCACACTCAAATCCCACCTCGGGATCCTCCCATTCCCCACCGAGCCAATCATCAGCCTCATCCGCCCCGCCTCCTCTTTTGCTCAATCTTCCCCGCAGCCAGCCTGCGCCCGATCTAGGATGGATCGAGGCTACGGCCTCGCACGCCTCTGCCTCCCCTGCCTCCTGAGCAAGTCCGGGCCTCCCGCAGCTCCTTCGTCCATGTCCGCAGTCACGCCACCGGTCATCGCCGGCAAACCCAGCGACTGCCGCCGCCGACGAGCTCCACTAGGAGCCTGGAGTCCCCCTCGCCTCCTCTGCCTCGTCCCTGCCGCCGGCAGCAGGAGCAGCTCCTGCATCCCCGACGAGCAGATGAGCCCCCGTCGCGCCCTCTCATCTCTCTCTCTCAGGTGAACCTGGCCGCCATGGACATTCGTTGTCTTCCCCTGCCTCGCCTGTGACTTCCTCTGCACCGGGCAACCTCCAACACCCATCGCCCGAGCCACGGCGAGCCCGCAAGGCACCAGCTTCTCGCCGACGACCGCTTCACCAGGAATCCCGCGCCTGTAGCCTCTGTCCCCTGCCATCGACGCCATCTTCTTCAGGTTGTTGCGCCCTGCGACGCCTGAAGCTTCCGTCCAAGCCCGTTCCCGGCCAGAGCCGCCGTCCGGGAGACCCGCGCCCCTGCCGGGCCTGCCTCGCCGGAGCCCTCACCGGTCTTCGTGCCATCGCCGGCCTCCCCTCCTCCTGCAATAAGCAGGAGAAGAGCGCACGCAGTCAGCGCCGCCGCTCTGAACCTCGCGCTTGCCCGCTCGTTCCGCGTTGACCGCAGCCACACCGTGTGTGGGCCTCCTCTTGCAGCACCTCAAGGCCCAGCCTCCCCTTGGCCCATCCGCGCAAACCCAGCAGCAACGCCAGATCCGCTAGTCCAGCCGGCCTGCTAAGGCCCAATGTGAGCAGCTCCCCAGCTCTGTTCCAGATCCAGCCTGTTACGTGTTTTTTCGTCCAGTGATTTTTTTTCCTTTTTATCTCAGGTTTTACAGTTTTACAGAAAAGTCCCTAGGCAACATGCATAAAATAACTCACAAACGGAGCATCATATTAAAACAAACTTTATATGTAAAATGCTTAGAATTTTGTGTAGATTAATAATTTGCCACTTCCATGCATGTTTAAAATGTTTAAAATGCTATTTGTGTAATTTTGCCCTTATGCCATGCTAAAATGCTTTATTTCATAACTAAATAACCATAGCTCCATTTTAAATAATCTTTATATGTCAATGGGGTAGAAAAATGCATAGTTTAACATGGTGACTTTACTTTGCATGTTTAACAACTCTAAAATATGGTTTAGGGTAGAACAGTACCAAATCAATAATTATGCATATGAGGATTTTTCGGACTTGTTGTTTTTTGTTCCGGCCTCATTTAAACTTGCCTGGATAGGTAGTTTTCATTTGCTTCACCTCTTGTCATGCTAACCAACATTTAATATTGTTAAGTACATAAACGGGAGAGAACTAAATAAGTCACGTGGCGTTTTGTCAATATGCAACTCGTTGCATATTGAGCTCCACTTAATTTGTAGTATTGTTTGTGCATATTGCCATGCCATGCTTATTTAAACCGTACATGCATCATACTTGGTTGTGCATCATGCCATGTTTATGTGATGGTTGTTTACCATGTTGTTTGCTTCTTTCCGGTGTTGCGTCTTCGGGTTAGTTCCGATAATGTCGCGTTTGTGAGGATTCGTTCGACTTCGTCTGTTTGTCTTCTTCATGGACTCGTTCTTCTTCCTTGTGGGATCTCAGGCAAGATGACCATACCCTCGAAATCACTTCTATCTTTGCTTGCTAGTTGTTCGCTCTATTGCCATGCCGCGCTACCTACCACTTGCTATATCATGCCTCCCATATTGCCATGTCCAGCCTCTAACCCACCTTCCTAGCAAACCGTTGTTTGGCTATGTTACTGTTTTGCTCAGCCCCTCTTATAGCGTTGTTAGTTGTAGGTGAAGCTGAGTTTGTTCCATGTTGGAACGTGGTTATGTTTGGGATATCACAATATATCTTATTTACTTTAACGCATCTATATACTTGGTAAAGGGTGGAAGGCTCGAACTTATGCCTGGTGTTTTGTTCCACTCTTGCCGCCCTAGTTTCCGTCATACCAGTGTTATGTTCCTTGATTTTGCGTTCCTTACGCGGTTGGGTGTTATGGGGATCCCTTGACAGTTCGCTTTGAATAAAACTCCTCCAGCAAGGCCCAACCTTGGTTTTACATTTGCCTAACAACCTATTACCCTTCCCTTGGGTCAGCCAACCCGAGGGTCATCTTTATTTTAACCCCCCCCCCCCCCGGGGCCAGTGCTTCTCTAAGTGTTGGTCCGAACCGGGCAACCTGCGGGGCCACCTCAGGGCAACTTGAGGGCTGGTTTTACTCGTAGCTTGACCTATCCGGTGTGTCCTGAGAATGAGATATGTGCGACTCCTATCGGGATTGTCGACACATCGGGCGGCTTTGCTGGTCTTGTTTTACCGTAGTCGAAATGTCTTGTAACCGGGATTGCGAGTCTGATCGGGTCTTCCTGGGAGAAAGAATATCCTTCGTTGACCGTGAGAGCTTGTGATGGGCTAAGTTGGGACACCCCTGCAGGGTTTGAACTTTCGAAATCCATGCCCGCGGTTATGGGCAGATGGGAATTTTTTAATGTCCGGTTGTAGAGAACTTGACAGTTGACTTAATTAAAATGCATCAACCGTGTGTGTAACCGTGATGGTCTCTTCTCGGCGGAGTCCGGGAAGTGAACACGGTCTTGTGTTATGCTTGAACGTAAGTAGCTTTCAGGATCACTTCTAGCTCCTCGACCGTTGCGTTGCTTCTCTTCTCCCTCTTATTTGCGTATGTTAGCCACCATACATGCTTAGTGCTTGCTGCAGCTCCACCTCATTACCCTATCCTACTCATAAGCTTAAATAGTCTTGATCTCGCGGGTGTGAGATTGCTGAGTCCTTGTGACTCACAGATACCCCCAAACAGTTGCAGGTGCCGATGATACCAGTGCAGGTGACGCAACCCAGCTCAAGTGGGAGCTCGATGAAGATCTTGATCGTTGTTTTGTTTCGTTTCCTGTTGATCAGTAGTGGAGCCCAGTTGGGACGATCGGGGATCTATCATTTGGGGTTGTCTTCTTTTACTTTGGTTCCGTAGTGGGACCTTGGTTGTATTCTGGATGATGTATGTTTAACTTGTATTTGTGTGAAGTGGCGATTGTAAGCCAACTCTTTATACCTTTCTTATTCAGTACATGGGATGTGTAAAGATTACCCCTCTTGCGACAAACCTACCATGCGGCTATGCCTCTAAGTCGTGCCCCGACACGTGGGAGATATAGCCACATTGTGGGTGTTACATACGTCAAACGTGTTCTTATAAAGAATGCCATAATCATCAAGGCTATTTTACATGCCAAGAATTTGAAAATAAGGGAAAGTTGTATACATGTCCTAGAAAAGGTGGTCTTGAAGATCCTTTGGACACCTTGCCGCACGCCTGCGCCGCTTATCACCTTGGTGTAGGATACTTTGAGAGGATCAACGATCGACTATACAGTAGGGGCCTAGGAAAGGGCCCTTGGTACCATCGAAAAGTGATTTGGGTTTTAAAGAACCTGAAAAATAAAAAAATAAAAAGGAAGGATATGAAGGTCCGAATAGGGTCGAGCCATATTGTGGACTTTGTCCTTTAGTGTACCTACGTCCTTGACCATGGTATTTTTAGTGCGTAGTTATGTACGCGCGGTACGTATGCCGCGATTAAGTGGGGGTTTTGACGGAGGCCGAATTGCTAATCCAGTTCTGGACGAAACGGACTGTCGTTCTGCAGGGTAGGCCGGACTCTTTTGACAATGTCCGGGGGCTTGATGAAGTATTCGGCTTGATAAGGCCACCCTGTACCGCAGCTGCGAGGGCTGCGGTATGCTCCTCAGTACGAAGGGAGCGCTCCATGTTTCCATTAACTGTTATAACACCGTATCGTCCGTGCATCTTGAGCTTTAGATAGGCATAGTGCAGGATTGCATTGAAACAAGCGAAAGCGGTTCGTCTGAGCAGTGCATGATAACCACTACAGAAGGGGACGATGTCGAAGACTAAATCTTTGCTTTGGAAGTTATCCGGTGAGCCAAAGACTACCTCCAGCATTATGACCCTATGCAGCAGGCCTCTACACCGGGTATTACTCCTTTAAAGGTGGTTTTAGTGGGCTTGATCCTTGAGGGATGAATACCCATTTTACGGACAGTGTCCTGATAAAGCAGGTTAAGAATGCTACCGTCGTCCATGAGGACTCGCATGAGGTGGAATCCTTCGATGATTGGATCGAGGACCAATGCTGCCGAACCTCCATGATGGATACTGATCGGATGGTCTCTGCGGTCAAAAGTGATCGGACAAGACGACCATGGGTTGAATTTTGGGGCGACTGGCTCTATGGCGTAAACGTCCCTTAGTGCGCGCTTGTGCTCCCGCTTGGGGATATGAGTGACGTAGATCATATTCACTGTTTTTACCTTGGGGGGAAATTTCTTTTGCCCCCCTATGTTTGTTGGGTGAGGCTCATCGTCATCCTCGCTAGGCGGCCCTTTCCCCTTATGTCTTTTACCGGCCTGTTTAAAGACACAACAATTTTTGTTGGTATGATTGACAGGCTTGTTCGGGGTGCCATGGATCTGGCAAGGCAGATCTAGTATTCTTCCAAATTGGATGGACCATCTTTGTTTCCTTTGAATGGCTTCTTCCATTGACCGGGTTTAGAACCACTGAATCCGGCATTGATCGTCATGTCTTCTGTATCTTCATTGTTGCTTCGACGCTTGTGTTTGTTGCGTCGTGGCCTACCGTTGCCATTTCTGGCTTCAGAGGTGCCAGGGTCGCTGGTGTTGTTGCTTCTATGGGCTAGCCAGCTATCTTCTCCGATGCAAAAGCGGGTCATGAGTGCGGTGAGAGCTGCCATGGACTTCGGTTTTTCTTGGCCAAGGTGTCGCGCGAGCCACTCGTCATGGACGCTGTGTTTGAAGGCCGCGAGGGCTTCGGCGTCTGGGCAATCGACAATTTGGTTCTTTTTAATTAAGAACCTGGTCTAGAGCTTTCGGGCTGACTCTCCGGGTTGCTGGACTATGTGATTGAGGTCATCGGCGTCCGGAGGCTGGACATAGGTACCTTGGAAGTTGTCTCTAAAGGCATCTTCCAAATCTTCCTAGCTACCAATAGAGTTTTCTGGGAGGCTATTTATCCAGTGTCGTGCTGGTCCTTTCAGCTTTAAGGGGAGGTATTTGATGGCGTGGAGATCGTCACCGCGGGCCATGTGGACATGGAGAAGGAAATCTTTGATCCATACCACGGGATCTGTCATGCCGTTGTATGATTTGATGTTTACAGGTTTGAACCCTTCTGCGAACTGGTCCTACATTACCTCATCGGTAAAGCATAAGGGGTGTGCGGCGCCTCTGTATCGGGCAACTTCATGACGGAGTTCAGATGACATCTGTATGCGGTTTTCGGCCTTGGTGAGGTTATGCCTATCGCGTCAGGCTTGATGGTCATCTTCTCGAGTTGGGGTGCGCCCCCTTGATCCATAGATTGATCTGGCATGGCCTGCTCTATTGCTCAGGTCTTGTCGTAGGTCATAGGTGTATCCTGGAGCCGCTGTCTCTATGTCCCTATGGCGGGGTGGTGCGGGTTGGTGTTCGACGTAGGTGGCCGCTTTATCTCGCCCACGTGGTGGTCAGTCTAGTTCATCAACACGGTCATGTTTTGACGGTATTGGCTCGAAGGCCTCGTCATCGAATTGTGGTAGTAGCCAATGCTTCGGATAACTTTTTGTTGGGCGTTAGAAGCCATATTCTTCGACAGCTAGGACCTGGGTTCATCTATCATTGAGTGTATCATGTTTGGCTTGGAGCCGCTGTTGCTGCTTTTTAGGCTTCTTGCAGTGGCGATTAGTTGGCGCTTAAAGCGCTCCTGCTCGAGGGGTTCTTCTTGCATGATGAAATCTTCATTGCCGAGGGTGACATCATCCTTGGAGAGGGGTAGATAGTTGATATCTTCCGAATCCTCGTTCCCGATCGGATCGTCAGGGTTAACTTGTCCCTCCTCCACATCATCCTATTCGGATGTGGGCTCGACAGGGGCTTCGGGGTCTTCGGCGTTGTCTGGAGTGTTATTGTCTCCGGCACCGGTATTGTTGTCTTTTTCATCATGCAATTTTGAGTGGCGTCGCTGGCCTCGACGCTTCGGTGGTGCCTTAGCAGGTTTGTCCTCAACCGGATCCTTCTTGCCTTCACCGTCATCCTCTTTGGGTGTATCCACCATATACACATCGTATGTGGAGGTGGTCGTCCAGCATCCGGTAAATGGCAGGTCTTGGCCTTGTTCATCTCCGGCGTCCTCGTCCATGCCGTTGATGTCTTCGGAGGTGTAATCCAACATGTCGGTTAAGTCCTCAAAGGTGGCTATGAAGTGGGTGGTGGGTGGGACGTAAAATTCCCTGCTCTCAGCCCCTAATCTGGGCTGGGCATAGTTCGGAGGTGATTCCTCTATAATGGCGAGGGACCGCATTAAGTCTACAGCCTCGTTTAAGAGCGAGGATTGGACGGGGAAATGAGAGTCCGCGGGGCTAGCCAGGGCAAAGGCCTCCTGGCCATGCTCGCTTGGCGCTGACTTCGAGAGTTTGGAGCTAGAGTTCGAGGGTGAGTCCGGCCTTTCAATTATAGGGGAAACCCAGTATGATTCTGAATTTGCCGAGGACACAATCACCTCCGGATCTCCGATAGTGAGCTTTGTAGCAGAGAGTCCGGCGGGCTACAAACTCCCATCTTCTGACCTAGCGATTTACTCCGGATCTAAGGCCAGAGCGGTAGTCGGGGCCACGAACCCTTCGAAGATCAAATATCCTCGGATATCAGCGACATAATTTTGGTTCCCGAAACTGATATGATGACCAGGGGCATAGATGTCGATATGTTCAAGGTGGCCAATTGAGTTGGCACGTAGAACGAAGCCGCTGAACACAAAGATCTGGCCGGGGAGGAAAGTTTCCCCGGAAACGGCATCATTGTTGATGATCGAACTAGCCATCGAACCTTTTGTCGACGGCACAGTGGAACTCTCAATGAAAGCACCAATGTCGGTGTCAAAATCGGCCGATCTTGGGTAGGGGGTCCCGAACTGTGCGTCTGAGGATCAAAGGTAACAGGAGACAAGGGAGACATGATGTTTATCCAGGTTCGGGCCCTCTTAATGGAGGTAAAACCCTACGTCCTGCTTGATTGTATTCGATGAGTATAGGGGTTACAAGAGTTGATCTACCTCGAGATTGTAATGGCTAAACCCTATATGTCTAGCCTATAAGAATTCGGATAGCCTATACGGACTAAACCCTCTGGTTTATATAGACATCGGAGGGGCTAGGGTTGTACAGAGTCGTTTTACAGAGAAAGGAAAATACACATCCGGATATTAAGCTTGCCATCCACGCATAAGAGAGACCTGCCCGGACATGGGGGAAGGTTTTCTACCTTCTATCTTCACGGCCCATCAGTACGGCCCATATTACACAGCCCGGACACCCGAGGACCCCTTAATCCAGGACTCCCTCAGTGTACTCTTCTCCTTGTGCTTCCTTTTTGTTTATGGAAACTAGTTGGAAACTTGTTTTGGATATGTATGTATGGATATGTTGTTGGAAACTTCTTGTTGGAAACCATTGTATGTTGGATATGTTGTTGGAAACTTGTATGTTGGTTATGTTGTTGGAAACTTATTGTTGGTATGCTTGTTGAAAATATATCTGTGAAATTATGTCAAATTGAATGAATTTAATAAAAAACAGAAAAAATAGGGGCTATACATGCACTTTGCCATCTGCTCGCAGACGGCAAAGCTACCACGTGGCAGCTACCTATGCAACCTGGGGTGCATTGGGCTGGCCTATTTGGCAAGCAAATGGCAAAGACCTTTGCATCTTTGTCGTCTACCAGCAGACAACATAGCATGCCACGTGGCAGCTACCTGGGTTGGCCTATTTGGCCACTTTGCCATCTGCTGCCAGACGGCAAAGCACACCGTTAAACCCCTAACGGACCTAAGCTGCCACTTGTGTCATCTAGGCTCTTTGCCATCTGCTGGCAGACGGCAAAGGCCATTGCATCTTTCCCATCTGCAAGCACACGGCAAAGTGCCCTTTGTCGTAGCTTATTCAGCCAGACCTATTGTCGTCTACTGGCTGACGGCAAAGGCCTTTTGTAGGATCAAAAGTATGTCTAGAGGGGGGTGATTAGACTACTTGACCAAATAAAAATATATCCTTTTCCCAATTTTAAGTCTTGGCAGATTTTAGCAACTTAGCACAAGTCAAGTAAACAACCTACACATGCAAGTCTAAGAGTATATGTAACATCCCAATTTTTCAATTGGGTGTTATTTAGATCATTCATATGCATTGCATCATTTGTGCATTTTGGAATTTGTTGTATTTGAATTTTGATCCTAGAAACCTTAAGCAACTCAAGGACCAATTGAGAGAGTTGGAGGTTTTCTCAAAAATGCATTTTTGATTTTTCAAAATTGGCAAATTGGATCAAAGTGATTTATTCAAAATATTTTTCCCAATAATTTCAAATAAATAAAGTAATGAGAGAAGATAATATGACTTCTTCAAAAACAACAAAGAAATATTAGAAATTTAATTTTGAATAAAAATATATTTTATTTTGATTTTAGCGAGTTTATTTATCTGTTATTAGTACTAAAATGTTTATTTTTATTTTAGGCATTTAGGTCCACAAAAATGTTCACATTAGTCCAAATATTAGGATGGAATTATGTGAATTTTTCTGGATTTTTTTTTAAAATATATATTATGTTTTCGTATTTTTTCGTCTCTTTGGAAAAAAATCATTTAAAAAAAGTTTTAGGTCGGGCCAACCGAACTGGGCCAGCCCAGCTGGCCGAGCCGCCGCCCCGACCGACTCCCCGTCGGAGTCCGGCTGGCGCACGACGCCGCCACCTCCGTGGCCGACTCGGCCTCCGCCTCGCAGCCTTTGCCCCTCTGCCAAGTCACCTCCGCCCTCCCCCTTTATAAGGCCGGCCCCAGACCCCCTCTCCTCCTCCCAAGCCGCACCACTGTCGCCGCCGCGTGGAGACGCCGCTGCCGAACCCCATCGCCCGGAGCCACCGCCGTCGTCCGCCGCCCGAACCGGTATACCGCCTAGTCCGTTTTTTAGGTATTCAGTTTTTCTTTTCGGTTTATCTCTAAAAAACCGACTGGTTAGTTATTTAGTGAACGTTCGTTCATTAAGCTTCTGTAGCGAACGATTTCGTTCATTAGTTTCCTATAGCGGACGTTCGCCGATAGGTTTTTCTTTTTCTGTTTTATTTTCAGCCAGGGACCCATCCATGAATATTTTCTTCGCAGATTAGCCCCTCATCTTTAAACCCTCGTAACTTTTTGCTCGTTTGTCCAAATCCAACGAAACCAACTCCAATTTCTTCGTTATAATCCCCTCTGTCCAGATAACAAACTTAAGCATATTTTTGAAAGTTTAAAATTTTGATTTCAAACAGATTTGAATTTGAACTTCTTTTGTTCGTAACTTGAGTTTCGTATTTCCGATTAGGTTGATTCCATTTGCAATTCGAAGCTCTTGATCTAAACTTTCTATTAAGAACTAATCCACATAATTTTAATAATATTGAAAATTGTTTTATGTTCTCAAGAGTTATTCGTCTGTTTTTGAAGTTTTCCGAGATCTTTTCTTCGAATCTTATGCTTGACAGCTTATGTATGGTATTGTTTGTCTACGAGATTTTCTGGAGTGCGAAGCTTGTTACTACGAATCTCTAGGGTTTACCGATCATCAGCAAGGCAACTTACACTTTGATCATACCCTTTATTACCCAGTTTTTATGCATTAGTTACATCCTCAAATATTGCATGAGTAGGATTGGGAACATGTGGTTATTGCTATGTAGTTGATGAGGTAGGAACCTAATACCTTTGATCACCCCGGGAATATACGTTATGCTCATATTTCTTAGCCATACTCGTAGACGGGGATTGGTATGTGAGAATCATGCAAGTTGTGAGAGATAATAACGAAGGGAAACTTAAGGTGCCTACTTTAATACACATCTGGGTGGATTTGTTGCGGGCACCTGGGGAATCCGGTGTTGTCCTAGGAGATCTCGGGGTACCCATGTGATCATCCTATGGAATGCCACCCAGGCTCAAAGGGATCATAACATTATTCATGCCTAGAAACTTCCGTGTGCAGCCACAAGCCATTATGGGCTCTGGCATAGTTAAGTAAGTTATGGGAAACCTTTCCATGATGGGCTAGCGGATGTAGGGGAATTGTAGATGTACCGGCCTATCTATCGGTTAAGGGGACCTCTTTAGAAAGGCTATGTCTTGATCTTCCTATCATGGATGCGGTTGAGTCTTGTGGGGAAAGTGCGCAAACCTCTGTATAGTGTACACACAAATCATGATTTTCCGTGTCCCAGGTTATGGACATTTTGAGTATCTGGTATTTGAATTATTGGTTGATCTCATCACTTTACTTAATGAATTTGTTGGGTTATTATTTTATACTTGGTAATTTTGGGATTGACTTGGAGGAACCTTCTCAATAATGGCATAAACCTGGTAGTAAATAAAAATTTATTCCTTTGTTGTAGGGGAAAATTAGCTTTATGCAAATGTAAACTTAGAGCCTCCACCAGCCAAACATGCATGTAGAGATAGTTATTATTCATCATTGCTCTATAGTGTGATCTTGCCAGCATATTCCATGTGCTGACCTACACGGCTGCGACGTCTCATGTTGCAGAATTTTCAGACGAGGATTAAGGTGCGATAGGTCGTTGGCTTGCACTCAGTTTTGCTGTGGAGTTGGATGGACTCATTTATCTTCAAAGCTTCTGCGGTTATTTTTATTAGATGGTCTTCAGCCATATTATTGTAATAAATACTCTTTATGAGGACCTCGGTGTAATAAGTGTGTGATTGAACTTTGTTATAATTCCTCGAGTACTGTGTGTGTTAGCATACCGATCCAGGGATGACACTTAAGCACAGAGACTTTGATCCATTGGGATCGGGTCGCTATAGTATAGCAGCGGAATGTAAATCATTGCACGTGAAGGTAAAGGGAGGAGTTCGGAGGGAGCAAACGAAATGTAGACACGGAGATTTTTGCCATGGTCCCGATAGGTGGTGCTATCGTACATCCACGTTGATGGAGACTTCAACCCACGAAGGATAACGGTTGTGCGACTCCACGAAGGGCTCCGCCCATGAAGGGTCCACGAAGAAGCAACCTTGTCTATCCCACCATGGCCATCGCCCACGAAGGACTTGCCTCACTTGGGTAGATCTTCATGAAATAGGCAATCTCCTTGCCCTTACAAATTCCTTGGTCAACTCCACAATCTTGTCAGAGGCTCCCAAGTGACACCTAACCAATCTAGGAGACACCACTCTCCAAAAGGTAATAGATGGTGTGTTGATGATGAACTCCTTGCTCTTGTGCTTCAACTGATAGTCTCCCCAACACTCAACTCTCTCTCACAGATTTGGATTTGGTGGAAAGATGATTTGAGTGGAAAGCAACTTGGAGAAGGCTAGAGATCAAGATTCTTGTGGTTGGAATGGAATATCTTGGTCTCAACACATGAGTAGGTTGTTCTCTCTCTCAGAAAATGAATGGTAGAAGTGTAGGCACGTTCTGATGGCTCTCTCCACAAGTGGAGGAAGGGTGGAGGGGTATATATAGCCTCCACACAAGATCTAACCATTACACACAATTCACCAAACTCAGTGGGACCGAATCATAAAACTCGGTCGGACCGATTCAGTTCAAAATGTGAACGTTAGGATTTTCGGTGGGAACGACATGTCAACTCGGTGGGACCGATTTCATTAGGGTTAGGGCATAACATAATCTCGGTGAGACCGATCACATAAACTCGGTGGGACTGATCTCTGTAATAGGCAAACAGAGAGTTGGTCAGGAAAACTCGGTGGGACCGATCGCTCATTTCGATGAGACCGAAACGTTATGAAAAGGAAACAGAGAGTTTGCATTGCAAACTCGGTGGGACCGATCACTCATTTCGGTTAGACCGAAACGTTACAAAGGGAAACAGAGAGTTTGCAATCCCATCTCGGTGAGACCAAATTAGTTAGGGTTTCTAGCTGTGGCTATGTCAAATAAATTCGATGGCGCCGGATAGATCCAATCGGTGGGGCCAAGTTTGACTTTTGATTTAGGACATATGTGGATATGAGAAAGTGGTTGAGGGCTTTTGGAGCATATCACTAAGAATTTTGAGCAAGCAAGCCATTATGCAACACCTCATCCCTTTTAATAGTATTGGTTTCCTATGGACTCAATGTGATCTTGGATCACTAAAATGAAAATGTAGAGTCTTGAGCTTGAGCCAATATGTGTCCTTAGCATTTTGAGGGGTCCACAATCCTAGTCCATGCCATGCCAATCATTGAACTTTCTGAAACGATCATCTAGAAAGAGTATTAGTTCAATGAGCTATATGTTGTTAGGAATTACCAAAACCACCCAGGGATAGTTGCACTTTCAATCTCCCCCTTTTTGGTAATTGTTGACAACATATAGATCAAAGCTTCGAAAAATGATAATAAGATTGAAATACATCGACGCTTTGAGAAGTATGTGATAAGCAAGAGCTCCCCTAAATTTATGCATTATTTAAATTTTGCTTTTGAATGCAAATGCACAATCTATTAGGACCATGGGTTACTCTTCCATGTCACATACATCTTGGTAGAGCACTCAAAATGATAGAGAGTAAAAATATGCACTCACCACCAAGGCAAAGTGAATGATCATATATGAGAGATAAATAATAACATCATTCAAGCACAAGCATTAAAGTAATATGATCAAGCACATGATCATACAAGTATCTCACACACATAAACATAGAGTACCATCCAAGCAAGCACACAAATAAGTATCAACCAAATAGCAAAGAAGGCAAAAAGAAGCAAATCTCTCTCTCTCTCTTTCTCGAAGCCTATGATCTATACACTTTCTCCCCTTTGGCAACTAGTTACCAAAAAGCTCGAAAATGCATAGTGCTATGCGTCTCTCTAGGCTTGATCTTCGGGAGGAGGCATTGAGGGGATTCCAAGGACGAATGCATCTGTTGAAGTTCTTGGAGCTGGTGGAGTGGCAACTTGCGGTGCTACTGATGCTGTGGCCGCAGGTGCTGATGTAGTTGCTCTTGGGTCAGCCACTGGCACTACAGTAGATCTCTGCCCTCTTGGCACTCTCTGAAAGGCATCTATGGTAGCCTGCCCTTTCCTCTCCTCAGCTTCTTCCTGGAGCTGCTCAACTACTGTCTGCATATATGTCACCTTCTGATCAAGATCATAAAATTTAGTCTCAATGATCCTCTCCAGGCTCTCTTGGTTCTGAGTCAGGGTGGCCAAGCCCTTATCAATCCTCAAGGTGGCTTGAATCAGATATCCAAGTTGATTTTGCTTAGTTTTGAGAAACACTTGAGATGCTTCTTCAGCACTTGGCATCTTTGCAGCTTTCTCAGACTTTGCTCTCTCTCTCTTTTCTTGGGCCTCAACAGATGTTGGATCATCAGCATTCATGACAATTGTATTGTCCTCAAATTTAGGCCTCAAGGGAAGATGTTCCTTGTCCAATAGATATGTGCATGTGCCCATCTTGGAGTTGATGAGCACCTGGATGTGTGGAGCATACCCACATGACCTCTTCTGATCTGCAGTTGTTCTCTTGACTGTCTCAACAATCAGGCTCATCACTTTGAATTTTTGGGGCACATCAAACAACTAAAGCAAGTTAATGGAATGGCCTCTAATCATCCTATGATCTCCTGACTTCGGCAATAATGTATGCCTCAAGATAGTGTTGATGGTGGTCACGCCAGACAGTAGATAGTACACAGAGCCCATCTTGTGAGTCTCCAAGGCTTTTTCAGGAATCTCCTTATACATATTAGCCATGGAGTTGTGATCCTTCTTATTCTTGGCATATACATATATGTCGTCCTCATGCTCTTCAGGGGCATTTATCAGCTTGTCCCACTCAGTAACTGTTGATTGGTACCTAGTACCTTCAGACATCCAGACAATTCTGCCATCAGGATAGAAATGTGCTATGGAGTATAATTGCATAATAAGTTCATCATTCCACTTGGTCAACTTCTGACCCACAAACTTGTCCACTCCACATAGCCTGAAGCTCTCATGAAGTCCAGGAAAGTGGTCTTCATTTTTGTCAATATATTTCCAATCTGCCCACTTCATATCACAAACAATTGGCTTCTTATCAAGCAAGATAGTTTCATAGAAGTCTTGCTGCTCCTTGGTGTGGAACCTATAATCCACAGTAGTCCTTCTCCTCACAGCATATGGATCAGATTGTCTCCATAGTTTGAGACATGCATCCTTTCTGATCTTCATGTTTTCTGCTACTGGATGGTTATCATCATGGCCAGGGATCTTTGGCTTGAGCTTCCTAAGCACTTGGGCTTCAGCATCATCTTCTTCTTCAACTTCAGTTTCAGACATTAGGGCCTTCTTCTTTTGAGCAGCTGGTATATTCTGTGTGCTTCTCTTTGGTGTAGTCTTTGGAGCTGGAGTAGAAGCTTTAGGAGCTGTCTTTGGCTTAGAAGGGGTAGCCCCAAACTTGATGGCATCCTCCATCAGCTTTTGAGACTTGGGTGCCGGTGCAGCATCCTCTTCCTCTTCTTCCTCATCCTCGGCTGGATCTACCATCATAGAGGATCTCCCAATGACTATGGCCATAGTCTTCTTGACCCTTTATTTTATTTTCTTTCCCTTACCAGCAGCCTCTTCAGTTGATTTGGAAGTCTCAAGAGTGGAGGCTCTCGCCTTTAACATAGGCACTCTCTTTGTAGGAGCCTTTTTGTGCATTCCATGCTTGGTGGGTGCAGCTAAGCCAAACTCCTTCTTGACAACCTTTTTCTTAGAGCTCACTTCCTCCTCAGCAGCCACATATATAGTCCTCATCTTTAGACTCAGAATTTTTCTTCCTCCTCTGCCTAGTAGTAGCCTTAGACAGGTTGCTAGGAGTACTTCTATTGCCTTCATCATAACTGTCACAAGGACTAGTGCCCTCACTCAGATTCATCTTCTCTTCTGAATTATTCTGGCTATCACTCTGATCAGACATTCTGGCTAAGCAAACTGACAGCTGACCCTATGAATGGTTATAGATGAGATAGAGTGGATGATCATCACAAAGTGCAGAGATTTTGCAAAACAAATGAGTCAAAAACTTAGTTTTAGTTTTCCACAGAAAGCATTTCAGAGCTACCGATTTGTTAAACTCGGTGACACCAAAGCAACTTTTGGAGTCTAAACTAGTGAAATCGGTCAGACCGAGACACAATTCGGTGACTCCGAGATTGCTAGGGTTTCACAAAGAGTTGAACTCGGTCACACCAATTTGCTAGTTTCAGTCAGACCGAAACATGCAAGTGCAATGGCCTGAGCCAAATCGGTCAGACCGATTTCCACAACTCGGTCGGTCTGAGATGAGTTCGGCGGAAACCTAACCCTAAATTTTCGAATCAAATCTAAACTAAAGGAAGTTTTTGCTGGACAGGAAGATCTCATACGTGGTAAGGAACATGGCATTGACCTTGTGCTTAGAATCGGAGGTAAAAAGAATGCACAAGGGGTCAAACTCATATCCTAACTCGGTGGTGAGTTCGCTACGGCGGCAACGGTGGTGTTGAAATCCATTGACAGCGACAGAGACTAGTGGCGAGAGGTCGCTGGCGACGAGAGGACGACCCAGAGACCTTAGACGGCAGAGCAGGACACGCGCGGGCTGAGAGGTTTTGGAGGAATTTCCAAAATTTGACCCGTCGGTATTTATATCCTGACCCTGTCAGTGTGACCGGGTGGAACAAATCGGTGGCACCGAGATGCAGAATCGCGAGCGGTTACTGCTACTCGGTGTGACTGAAATGTTCTAATCAGTTGCACCGAGATTGAAGACCTAGATCAACTCAGTGAACTCGGTCGGACCGAAAAGGATGAATCGGTCAGACCGAAATGCACAAAGAAGTTTTGGAAGTTTAAGTCTATAACGAATAGGTGACTCCGAGTGCTCCTCACACAGAGGGTTCGAATCTGACTTGATCAAACTTTGTGATGTATCATGAATAGAGTTTGAGACGAGAAGAGCATAGATAGCTAGAGGAAGTTCCTAGGCATTCTTGTCCATCCATTTGGCAAAATAAGAAAAGCCAAACAATCAAAGCAACAAATGGATGTCCTCGAATGATTAAAATATGCAACCAACATGCTCACACAATAAAATGGCAAATGAAATATGTGGCAAAGCATGCACAAACACTCTAGCATCTATCAAGCAATTGGCAATGACTAGGTCATCTATATATGAGTATACTGACTTAGGAGTCAAATGAGAACATTTGATCATAGGTCATACTCATCATTTAAGCACAAGTGGGGTTGCCACTTTTACATAAAGCATTGTTGTGTTCACACCATTAGAGTTGCTTTAGCTCAATTCTTAGAGTAAAGCTCCCCCTAGATGTGATATCCCCCCTAAGAGGGATGAACTAACCTTGTGTTTGTCGATGATGAATTCATGTAGATGTTGAAGATGTGGATGCTCAATGCTGATGTAGATCATTCGGAGCAATCCACTGGAGTGAGTTGCACTTTCAATACCTGCATGGGTTAGTCCCACAAGGAACAAACAAGGATATCCATAGACATAGAGTGTAGTTCACACAAGATGATGTCCATGAAAGCATTAGGTTACCTCGTCCCTTGTCTTACCAACAAGAGGGTTTGTTACTCCTTGAACTAGTGCAAGATGTGGAAGTTGTTTGCACTTGTTCTCGCCAAAATGATATGAGCGAAGTATGTTGGCGGATTCACCCTCAAGAACTCTCTAGTTCTTCTTCTTCGGGATCCACATCAACTTGATGGGAATCCTAGGAGTTGTAGTCATACTTGATGAAGTAGAACTTGATGTAGTCTTGGTAACCCACTTGACCAAGGCCTTGGGAGCTTCCTCAAATGCATCAATCTCCTCTTGAAGCTTGTCCTTGCCTTTTTGCTTGTGGTATTGTGGTGGAAGATCATCTTGAGCCTGTGTCCCCTTGAAGGAAGTAGGATCATACATATCTTGTTGAGGAACAAACTTCGTCTTGGGGTATTGATCTTCTTCCCACTCAACTCCATTTGCATTTAAATTTCGTTCAAAACCAACACCTTGATTCTTCCAGTGCCTTCCTTGCTTGCGTACAATTTCCTCAAATTGCTTGCTTCTAGCAAGGCTCTTGTAAACACCTTTCTCTATAATTCCCTTCAATAAGCTATTTTCTTGCTCAAGTGTAACTTGGCTAAGAGAGTCATTAGTGGAATCAAGAGAATTACTAGAAGCAACAATATTGGATTTAACATGATTATTGTTACTACTAGAAGAAGAATCTTTCTTACTATTGTTGCTAGATTTTACTTGTGGCATGTAAGTAGACAAGAGTAAACACTTGGCAATGTAAGAAGAACTTTTCTTGCGAAGATCATCATTGATTGCTTTTAAGAACCCATGCTCTTGCTCAAGGTTGAGTTTTTCAAAGCGTAGCTTCTCATGCGTCTTTAAAAGCCCTCGATGATCTTCCAAGGTAGTTTCATGAGCTAACTTAAGAGTGTTAGTTCTTTAGTTAGACACTCAATCTCCTTCTTATCATCGTCGTTTGTTTTATCTTTATTAGCATGATTAATAGCAATTTCATCATAGTTTTCATCACTAAGTTGTCAACAAGTAAATCATCATCAGCTAGCCAATCATCTTCATCACTATTGAAATCAACATACTCGAGGTGTGATACCTTTGGGCCTTTAGCCATGAAGCATCTTCCAATTCCTTCATTTGGTGAGTCAAATATGTCGTAGGAGTTGGTTGACACAAGTGCTAGACCGGCAACACCTTCATCTTGAGTATATTCAGAGTCAGAGTGATAACTTCTCTCAGAGTGATGGTCGGAGTCGGAGCCAGATACCCATTCACCAACATGAGCTTGATGTCTTCGTTTTTTGTAGCTCCTTGATGACCTGTCCTTCCTTTCCGAATCCTTGCTTCTGCGAGAGGTTCTTCGTTTGTAACGATCATCTCTACTCCTTCTCTCTCTTGGAAGTGATTCTTCTCTTCTACTTCTCCTTTTGGGTGAATCTTCTGTTCTTTTGTAGGGAGATGTACACTCATTTGAGTAGTGTCCGGGTCTTCCACAATTGTAGCAATTGTGCTCACGACTGGGAGATCTTTTGTCATTATAGGACCTTGACTTGGAACTTCTTTCTTTGCTTATACTCTTGTAGAACTTGTTGAACTTCTTCACCATTAGGCTCAATTCCTCATTGAAGGCTTGTTTCTCACTTGATGATGTAGGAGCATCACATGAGGCTTTGTAAGCACCACTTGACTTGTTGTGAAGCTCTTCTTTATCCTTGAGTGACATCTCATGAGCAACAATTCTACCAATGACTTCGGTTGGCTTGAGATCTTTGTAATTGGGCATCATTTGGATCAATGTGCACATGGTATCATATTTTACATCCAAGGCTCTTAGGATCTTCTTGAAGATAAATATGTCAGCCATCTCTTCACTTCCTAAGTTGGCAATATCATTTGTGATGGGAGCAAGCCTAGAGTACCTATCAGCGACACCTTCACCATCCTTCATTTTGAACTTATCAAGCTGACTTTGAAGCACATCAAATTTGGATTCCTTGACAGAGTCGGTACCTTCGTGCATATCAATCAAAGTATCCTAAATTTCCTTTGCATTCTCAAGATGGCTGATTTTGTTAAATTCTTCGGGGCACAATCCGTTGAAGAGGATATCGCAAGCTTGAGCATTGTATTGCAGCATCTTCAACTCTTCTGCGGTAGCTTCATGGTTCGGTTCTCTCCCATCAAGGAATTCACCTTGCAAGCCAATACACACAATAGCCCAAACGGCGGGGTTATGTCCGAGAATATGCATTTTCATCTTATGCTTCCAACTAGCAAAATTAGTACCATCAAAGTAAAGACCTCTACGGTGGTAATTTCCCTTGCTAGACGCCATACTGTCCTAGGTTGTGAAACCAAGGCTATGATCACCAAAGTTATGGAAATCAAGGTAAATGGAGACCAAAGCTCTGATACCACTTGTAGGATCTAAAGTATGTCTAGAGGGGGGTGATTAGACTACTTGACCAAATAAAAATCTATCCTTTTTCCAATTTTAAGTCTTGGCAGATTTTAGCAACTTAGCACAAGTCAAGTAAACAACCTACACATGCAAGTCTAAGACTATAGCATCGGAATGTAAATCATTGCACATGAAGGTAAAGGGAGGAGTTTGGAGGGAGAAAATGTAATGTAGACACGGAGATTTTTGGCGTGGTTCTGATAGGTGGTGCTATTGTACATCCACGTTGATGGAGACTTCAACCCACGAAGGGTAACTGTTGCACAAGTCCATGGAGGGCTCCACCCACGAAGGGTCCACAAAGAAGCAACCTTGTCTATCCCACCATGGCCATCTCCCATGAAGGACTTGCCTCACTTGGGTAGATCTTCATGAAATAGGCGATCTCCTTGCCCTTACAAACTCCTTGGTTCAACTCCACAATCTTGTCGGAGGCTCCCAACTGACACCTAACCAATCTAGGAGACACCACTCTCCAAATGGTAATAGATGGTGTGTTGATGATGAACTACTTGCTCTTGTGCTTCAAATGATAGTCTCCCCAACACTCAACTATCTCTCACAGATTTAGATTTGGTGGAAAGATGATTTGAGTGGAAAGCAACTTGGAGAAGGCTAGAGATCAAGATTCTTGTGGTTGGAATGGAATATCTTGGTCTCAACACATGAGTAGGTGGTTCTCTCTCAAAAAAATGAATGGTAGAAGTGTAGGCATGTTCTGATGGCTCTCTCCACGAGTGGAGGAAGGGTGGAGGGGTATATATAGCCTCCACACAAGATCTAACCATTACACACAATTCACCAAACTCGGTGGGACCGAATCATAAAACTCGGTCAGACCAATTCAGTTCAAAATGTGAACGTTAGGATTTTCGGTGGGACCTACATGTCAACTCGGTGGGACCAATTTCATTAGGGTTAGGGCATAACGTAATCTCAGTGAGACCGATCACATAAACTCGGTGGGACCGATTTCTGTAATAGGCAAACAGAGAGTTGGTCAAGCAAACTCGGTTGGACCGATCGCTCATTTCGGTGAGACCGAAACGTTACAAAAAGGAAATAGAGAGTTTGCATTGCGAACTTGGTGGGACCGATCGCTCATTTCGGTTAGACCGAAACATTACGAAGGGAAATAGATAGTTTGCAATCCCATATAGCTAGGTGAGACCGAGATCCCTATCGGTGAGACCGAAATAGTTAGGGTTTCTAGCTGTGGCTATGTCAAATAAATTCGGTGGTGCCGGATAGATCCAATCGGTGGGGCCAAGTTTGACTTTTGGTTTGGGACATATGTGGATATGAGAAAGTGGTTGAGGGCTTTTGGAGCATATCACTAAGCATTTTGAGCAAGCAAGCCATTATGCAACACCTCATCCCCTTTTAATAGTATTGGTTTCCTATGGACTCAGTGTGATCTTGGATCACTAAAATGAAAATCTAGAGTCTTGAGCTTGAGCCAATATGTGTCCTTAGCATTTTGAGGGGTCCACAATCCTAGTCCATGCCATGCCAATCATTGAACTTTCTAAAACGATCATCTAGAAAGAGTATTAGTTCAATGAGCTATATGTTGTTAGGAATTACCAAAACCACCCAGGGATAGTTGCACTTTCACCTTTGCCGTCCGCCAGGCATGCCTTTGCTGTCAGCCATGGCAGACGGCAAAGTGCCTGATTCCTATAGTGTGGCTTTCGAATAGCCGATCGACCCTATCTACGAGGGGCCTGAGAAATAGTAAAAGATACAAATGCAGCGACATCAGGAGCTGGGAAAGTAGAGCAAGGCTGGTTGTGAAGGAAGTTATACCTGAAGGTCGCCGGGATCTCGCTAGGTGTGCGGCGGGAGGCCGGATCTACCCACACTACGGAAGTGAGGAAGAATGGGTCGGAGGCCCTCCCTAGCCAGCGCTGCGTGGGAGAGAACGGCAAGGCACACTGATCGAGATGCGCCAGCAGTGGGTAAGAGCCGTCGCCGAGGATAGGTTTCCCTTGCTAACACGGGTCTGGCACTCCACAGGCGTTTTCGCTGAGCTTTGAAGAGTGTGACTGCTGCGGCGGAGCACTACGCGACACGGGAGGAGGACTCCGAACAGCGGCTTTTCTGGTCGCAGTTCCAGGCACCCGAACACCCTCCGCTCCTCAGCAACTAGATGAAGCAGTTGATGGAGCTGCATCGGATGGCCGAGCCAACCCTGAAGGACCTTTGTGTCCAATTGTGGCCTACTGATCCTATTCTAGACAACTACTTCGGCTTGGTGCAGAGGCTGCGTGTAACACCCACGATGCGGCTATATCTCCCATGTGCCAGAGCACGACTTAGAGGCATAACCGCATAGTAGGCATGTCGCAAGAGGGGTAATCTTTACACATCCCATGTACTAAATAAGAAAGGGATAAAGAATTGGCTTACAATCGCCACTTCACACAATACATAAATATAACATTACAACATCCAGAATACAATCACGGTCCGACTACGGAACCAAGATAAAAGAAGACCACCCCTAATGCAAAAGATCCCCGATTGCCCCGACTGGGCTCCACTACTGATCAACTGAAAATGAAACAACACAACGAACACGATCTTCATCGAGCTCCTCCTTGAGCTCGGCTGCGTCACCTGCACTGTTATCATCGACACCTGCATCTGTTTTTGGAAGTAAACTGTGAGTCACGGGGACTCAGCAATCTCACACCCTCGCGATCAAGACTATTTAAGCTTATGGGTAGGAAAAGGTAGTGAGGTGGGGCTGCAGCAAGCACTAAGCATAGATGGTGGCTAACTTACGCAAATGAGAGCGAGAAAAGAAGCAAAGCGCGGTCGTGAACTAGAAGTGATCAAGAAGTGATCCTGAAACTACTTACGATCAAGCATAACTCCAACGCCATGTTCACTTCCCGGACTCCACAGGAAAGAGACCATCACGGCTACACACGCGGTTGATGCATTTTAATTAAATTAAGTTTCAAGTTCTCTACAACCGGACATTAACAAATTCCCATCTACCCATAACCGCGGGCACGGCTTTTGAAAGTTCAAAACCCTGTAGGGGTGTCCCAACTTGGCCCATCACAAGCTCTCACGGTCAACGAAGGATATTCCTTCTCCCAGGAAGACCCGATCAGACTCGGAATCCCGGTTACAAGACATTTCGACAATGGTAAAACAAGACCAGCAAGACCACCCGCTGTGCCGACAAATCCCGATAGGAGCTGCACATATCTCGTTCTCAGGGCACACTGGATAAGCTATGCGTACAGGAGTCGACGTAACCCAAGTTTCCAAGGGATGGTCGTGCACGGTGCTCTAGTTTGGACCAACACTCAGAGGAGCACTGGCCCGGGGGTTTAAATAAAGATGACCCTTGAGTCTGCAGAACCCAAGGAAAAAAGGCTTAGGTGACAAATAGTAAAACCAAGGTTGGGCCTTGCTAGAGGAGTTTTATTCAAGGCAAACTGTCAAGGGGTTCCCATTATAACCCAACCACGTAAGGAACGCAAAATCAAGGAACATAACACCGGTATGACAGAAACTAGGGCGGCAAGAGTGGAACAAAACACCAGGCATAAGGCCGAGACTTCCACCCTTTACCAAGTATATAGATGCACTAAAGTAAACAAGATATAATAATGATATCCCAACAAAAATCCATGTTCCAACATGGAACAAACTTCATCTTCACCTGCAACTAACAACGCTATAAGAGGGGCTGAGCAAAGCGGTAACATAGCCAAACAACGGTTTGCTAGGACAAGGTGGGTTAGAGGCTTGACATGGCAATATGGGAGGCATGATAAAGCGAGTGGTAGGTATCGCAGCATAGCAAAAGAGCGAGCAACTAGCAAGCAAAGATAGAAGTGATTTCGAGGGTATGGTCATCTTGCCTGCAAAGTTCTCCAAGAAGATGAAAGATTGATCCTCGTAAGCGTACTCAACGGGCACCTCAAACACGAACTCGTCTCCTGGCTCTACCCAAGGCAAGAACACAAACAAAGGAACCAACAATCAAACACGGTGCAATGCGCAAGCAACATGATGCAGAACATGGCATGATATGCGGGATATGATATGCAATGCATATGCGTGCTTCAGAAGGAAAAGATTGAACCAGGCCTCAACTTGGCAAAACAAGAGTGCCACTGGAAAGATGAGTTGGTTTCGGTCGAAATCGATATAAAGATCACCGGAATCGGATGCACGGTTTGCAAATGGCAAGCAAACCAATAAAGGCATCATTCTGCGATTAACAAGACGATGCCATCTAGAATGCAACAAGAAACTAAGCTATTGCACTGTAACATAACAACAAAGCACATGGCAGTGATCCACTCAAGATTGTTGACAAAATATGAACACGGAGCTATGGCTAAATCACACAATAGCAGGCTCAAACAAGCATGGCAAAAGTGCAAAAGATATCAGCTTCACAGACTTAGTGAAAATACTAACATGCCAGGAATTAACATCAGGAAGCAATGTTTAGAGCAAGATAACAACATGCTACAGGAACATATCATAGCAATACAAGGCATGTCATGAATCTACTCAAAGCATATAACAAAAGTCCCTTACTGACCATAAGCCAAAAAGGATCATAAGATACGATGGCACCCATGTAAACTTAGCAAGTTTCGTTAACAGATTCAGACTTAGCAGAAAAATTGGACATGGCATAAACAGAGTTACGAAGGCATGTTTGTGAGCTCGATGCACTCAACACAAGGCATTGCATGACAAACTAAGCATACACCCAGCAACAAGACATGATCAAGAAGCTAATCATGGCAAGAACAATCTCATAGCATGCATGGATCAACTACAACAACCTTGGCAAAATTGATTAACATGTAAACAATCTGCCAGGAACATTTTATAGCAAAAGTAGAGCAAGATTGAGTCATGCTAGGGTACTCCATAAATGCAAACAGGGACATGGATGGATAGAGCATAAAAATATCTCAAAATCATCCTTACTGGACATACTCAAAAGAGGCATGGATCACTCTGTAACAACATGAATACATGGCATAAAAATAACATCAGGGAAAGGACTTAGTGAAATTCTAAGTCTCTGAAATCAGCAACATCACGAGAGCTACTTTGCATGCATGTGCTAGTCACCACATTGATCACAAAAATACATGGCATACACCCCTGTAAAGATGGCATGGCATAGCCCAAAACACATGTAGAGCTCATGCTCATAGGAGGCACACAATAATCATGGCGAAATGACAAATGCTCATAATCTGATAAGAATCAGGAACTAACATTATGAAGCATTCTTGCATCAACAATTAGGGCATCAAGATGGACTCAAACAAGCATGGTGCAATGGAACAAAATGAAGAGCACATCATGATGAACATTTTGATATATCACATGCGCAAAACGGAGCTACGGATGATGAGATATGGTGCAATGAATATAGCTAGAAAATGTTAGAAACTGGGGACTTAGTGGAAATTAGCACCTCGGGGAAAAGTCAACGGGCAAGGTGGCGGCGGATCTCGCCGGAGCCAGGTAAGAAGATGGCCGAAGAGGAGGGGGCCGGCGAGGGGGGCGCCGGATCCGGCCCTCCCGCGGCCGGATCTGGCCGGGGCGGCGCCGTGGTGGGTGAACGGCGGCGGCGGACGGCGCGGAGGGCGGAGCAGGGTGCGCGGCGCGAGGGGCGGGGCGCACCGGCGAGGTCGGCGGGGAGGCGCGCCGGCGGGGAGGCGCTCCGGCGCCACGGCCGAGGGCGGCGGGCGGCGCGGCGACGAAGGGCGACGGCGGGGCGCGCGGACGCTCGGGCGGCGGCGTGGGGCACCTCGGGCGGCGGCGAGGGAACGGGCCCCGCAGGCCAGGCATGGGCCTCGCGGGCTGGTGGGAGGCGCGAGGCGGTGGGCGCCCACGTGGCGGCGGCGGAGTGACGTGACAGCCCGTGGTTGGTCCGCGCGACGTGTCCGGCGGACATGTCCAGCGGCGCGGTGGAGAAGGGACTAGGGTTTGGACCCGAAAATTCGGAGGGGAAGGTGTTTATATAGGTAGAGGGAGCTAGGAGAGTCCAAATGAGGTGCGGTTTTCGGCCATGCTGTCGTGATCGAACGACCGAGAGGATGGTGGGGGTTTGGATGGGCCACTTCGGAGGGGTGTTGGGCTGCAGCACACACGAGGCCTTTACGATTCCTCGGTTAACCGTTGGAGTATCAAACGGACTCCAAATGGCATGAAACTTGACAGGCGGTTTACCGGTAGTGAACCAAGGCTGCTCGGCAAATCTCGGTCCAATCCGAGAACGTTCAACACCCGCACACGAAAATAGGCCAAAGGAGGGCGCCGAAGGACATAGGAGCGCCGGATTGCAAAACGGACAACGGGGAAAATGCTCGGATGCATGAGACGAACATGTATGCAAATGCGATGCACATGATGACATGATATGAAATGCATGACACGCAAAAAATGACAAGGCAACAACAGCGAATAACTGGAAGACACCTGGCGCAACGGTCTCGGGGCATTACACTGCGTGATGAATCGCCACGGACTGACACTGCGAAGCGGTACGCGTGCCTTAAAGGTGTGAGGCATCCTTTGCGAAGACCATGGTTCATTGGCAAAATATCAAGCCAATGGATATGGCCACTGGTCCTCCGCCCATTGGAAAGGAGCACCACCGCCCCGAACTATATTTCGCACAAGTTACGGAAGGTGCTTGGGCGATAGAGGGCCAGTGCTCAAAGGATGAAATCATTGAATTATTTGGTATTAAGTTGTCACCCAAAAAATTTGCTTTATAATGCGGTCCGCTTGTATTATATATTATGTTGTTTAATTTTGACTCCCGCGTGGCTGTTTATTATTCTGAAACTTACTAGTCATTGGCTTCAGCCCCCAAGCGAATAGAATGAGGGTGTTTCATCTCCGCACTGTTACCCTTAGCTAACGTCTTGGTGCCCGAAGGCGGTAGTGCTCGAGAGAGCCCAGGCAATCAGACTATGCAGCTTTATTGCTTTCACTTAGCCATAAGAGCTTGACGGCGGGGACTAATGACTAGCCCCCCAAGTTTTGCGGCATACAAGGGAGCCGAGGCATGCCTTTGTGACCACTTGGTTTGTTCTAGGATGAACCCTGCATATGACATGGATAAATCACCAACGATTTCTTAGTTTAACAATTGTCGCCGGATCGCTGACCAGTTCTCGTACTATGATGGTTAGTTTTTGGCTTTCTCCCCTGAGGTGCTTAACTGGACTAGCCGGAAGTACAACCGCAGGGGTTCTTTGCCTTCTTAGCCGAACGTGCGAAACATAAGAAAGCAAGCATAGGAGCCGAGCAACCCAAGTATTGACCCAAGACATAGTTCGGCATTGATGCATATAATGCAATATCCGAGACGTCGAGCACACAATGAGAAGTGGTCTCAGACTTGGTATATAGATCTGATTGGAAAATCAAATCTTTGGTCGATTAATTGAGTTGTATTTGCTACACATTGTGTGCCTGCCTGTTGGATTTCGGGTTCCGGCAGACCCTTGAGGTTCGAACATAGGGGTGCGCGCAGAGATTTCGCCTCCTACCTACCTGCACCCCTCCGCCATGCTAGGATCTAAACTAAGGAAAGAACAACACAAGAGACACAGGGTTTATACTGGTTCGGGCCACCGTTGTGGTGTAATACCCTACTCCAGTGTGTGGTGTGGTGGATTGCCTCTTGGGCTGATGATGATGAACAATACAAGGAAGAACAGCCTCGCGAGGGTCTGTTCTTGGCTGGGGCGACGAACTGCTCGGAGGAGTTCAGTCACCTTTCTCTCTCTCTCTCTCTGCTTTCCTCCAACTGACCGACCCCTTGCTGTGTGGGTGGCTGGTCCTATTTATAGAGGCCCTGGTCCTCTTCCAAATATCGAGCGGGGAGGAAGCCAACAATGGCGGGCTAATTTGAAGGGGGACAGCAAGTATCAGCTATCCTGACAAAAGTAGTCTTCGCTTGTGCAAAGCTCTGGTGATGACGCCGTCTTGGGCTCCATGGTGACCTCCATCTCGTAGTCCTCCTGGTCTTGGTCTCGTTGCACCGAAATGGCAACCATTGTCTGATGCCTCGGTACTCCGCGGCTACGCTTGCCCCCTTTGCACCAAAGAGGAAAGGAGGATGCTGCGCAGACTGGCACCCGCCTGGCGCCCTGAGTCATCATGGTTTGGGTCATGGACACCTCGTGAGGTACCCCGCCTTGATCTCTCTGCCCCCTCGTGAGCTAGCCTGATGAGGCCGTGTCTGAGGAAGCTTCGCGTCGTCCGCCCCACGAGGCTTGGCCCCTCGCGAGGGTCTTGGGTTTGTGTTGGTGAAGACGGGCCGTGCTAGGCCCCCCCTTTGAGCCACGCCGCAGGCCGCAGGCAGGCAAGTCTGGGGACCCCCGTTCCCAGAACGCCGACAGTAGCCCCCGGGCCCAAGGCGCGCCCGGGCTTGACCGTGCGGGGAGGCGGAAGGGCAAGAGCAAAGCGCCGCGGGCCCTAATAGCCTGCGGCCTTGGGCACCGCGTGGCGGTTGATTGGATGTGGGCGGCACTGTTCCCCCGCGCCCTCCTTATCTTGCGCCGTGCTAGGCGGACCCGTAGTCGTACACAGCCGTTCCCCTTTTATCGCTCGAGCGCCCTCTGTCCTTCCTCCGCTCGAACTCCGGTTTCTGTTTTCAACTCAATCTCGAACCTCCCTCCCCCCTTCCCATCGCCATGGCTCCGATGAAGAAGGGGAGAGGGAAGAAACATGTGTCTCCGCCTTGCCCGCCACCGTCGGCGGCCCCCGTTGAGGGCTTGGGCAAGGTCAGCTTGGCTCTGGCCACCATCTTCAATGAATGCGGGAGGACGACGGCCTGGCCCGCGTCCCACTTCTCCATCGACAGGACAGCCACCGAGGTCCCGTATCTTGCCGACGCCCTATGGGCGGGTCTGGTTCCCCCCTTTCCTAATTTCTTCAATGTCGTGCTTCCCCACTATCAGATCCACATGATGCATCTGGGTCCTGAATCCATCACCCTCCTTTTGGTCTTCGCCTTTGTTTGCGAAGCTATGGTGGGCATCCCTCCTTCGGTTGCCTTGTTGCGCCACTTCTTCTCGTTGCATCTTGTCGACCCTACCCAATGTTGGGCTTGCGTGAGCTTCGTTGCCGCGCCTGAGATGGCGGCCTCTGGGATTGACTTCAAGCTCCCCCTGCCCGCGGTCGGGTTCCGCGAGCGGTGGCTGTATGTGGACGCAGGGGTGCCTAGCCCCCTGCTATTGGAGCCGACCTCGCCTGCCGTCCCCAATTCGGGCTGGGGCCAGGAGATGCTTGAGAGCCCCCGGCTCGTCTTCGTCTGGTGCCGCTTCGCGCTCTTGAGGTCGCTTGGCGTGACAGCGCCCAAGGTGGTGAAGGAGTTCCTGCTATGCCGCGTTGCTCCTCTTCAACGCCACTCTCGCCAGTTGTGGGCCCTCCGTGGGCGCGAGGATCGTATGAGGCTCCAGGAAGAGGACCTGACTCCTGACGTGCTGAGGACGACGCTCTTGACCCTGGCTGGGGACCCCAACCCCGGCAGCGTCCGGCAGGGAGGGGCCTTGTTGTACCTCTACCAGAGCAGGGGCGACTTTGTGAAGCAGATGCCTGTCTTCGATGAGTGGGGGCCGCGCCCCGCCGGCCTTCAGGGGCCTCGCGAGAACCCAGTGGTGGTGACTGCCCTACCAGTCGGCCAAGGCGACTCATCCTCGAGTGGCAGAGCAGGAAGGCACGTGGCGCCAGAGGCCGAGGGGGCTCCCGACGCGGTGACAGCTCCGGGCGAGGCTCATGAGGAAGCAGCTCTTGGGGCCCGTGCCGCTGAGGCTGAGGGTGGCGAGCAGCTGCCCTCAGTGCCTGCGACTGGGGCCCCTGAGGCTCCAGCTGCGTCTCTTGGGGAGGCGATTGGCAGCGCACATCAGGCAGGCGCCTCTGCCGCGGATCGCCTTGACGCTCCGTCTTCGTCGAAGGTTGATCCATGCGCCCAACTCTTGGGCCGCTTCCGCGTGAACTTCGAGGCTCTCCGGAAGAGAAGGGAGGCCTTGGGCGACGATTACCCTTGTCGCCTGCTGAAGCATAGGAAGTACTTCGCCACTGATGAGTAAGCCTTCTCCTTTCCCGACTCCCGATCCTTCTATTACTTGTACTGACCCTTGCTCCACAGGCCCCTTCCAGCCGAGCTTGCGGAGACGGATGAGGAGCCGTCCCCCTTGGCTTCGCCCCCTCCACCGTCCTCGAGCGCTCCGAGCAGCGGAACCCTTGTGGTGAGGGCGATCGAAGAGGCGAACCATCCCGAGGCGCACCATGGCCCCGCGCACCTCGCGATCCTCCTTCGCGGGCCTTCTCGTGGCATAGCCATCCTGCCATGGGTCTCTCGCCTGGTCGTGAACTGCGATTGGCTGAGGCGCTTCCTGCGCTCTTCTCCTGAGGACGGGCTGGCCCCAGGCCGGGCTTCTGACGCAGCGTGCCCGGCCGTCACGAGGGTGCCAGCCCCCAGCCCCCAGCCCGGAGGGGGAGTGCTGACTCGCGGCCCCCGGCACTTGCTTGGGGCGGATGATGGTGTGGAAGACGTGCTCGAGCGCGCTCGGGAGCATCGCGCTCTCCGCCAAGGATTCCTTCGAAGGGCGACTGACGCAGTGAGCCTGCTTGGTGAGGAGCTTGCTGATGAAGACGCGCGCCTTGAGGTCGAGGGCCTGCGCCTGCCTGCAGAGAGGCGCAAGCTGGAGGGCGCCATCGCCCTTGCGCGCCGTCAACGTGATCTTGATGAAGCAGAGGCCAAGGCGTCGTTGGTGGCCTCTCGGGAAGCCCGGTCTCGGGCCACTGAGGAGGCTCGGGAAGCTGACCGGCGGCGAACAGCTGCGGAGGAGCGGGCTCGGGAGCTTCTGGCCTGGTGCCACTCGCTGGAGGAGCAGGTGGAGCTGCGCGAGGCAGCCCTCATGTCGATGAAGGTGGCCTCTGGCGACTCAGCAGAGCTCCAGAAGTGTGAGGAGGCGCTGACACTGGAAGCCGCCGAACGTACCCGCAAGTACGAGCGTCTGGAAACGAGGGAGCGCTTGGTGATGCAGGTGGAGGATGATGTTGCTGCACAGGAAGCCCGCGTCCTGGAGGAGGTCAAACGTCGAGTGGCGATGGCGCATTTGAACCTCGAGCACGAGTTCGAAGAGAAGCTGGGGTTGATCCGGGACGAAGCTGAAGGCAGGACTGCCGCTTTGAGGGCCAAGCTGGAGGAGGCGGTGCGGCGGGCCGATGCTTCCCGGGCCGCCCTTGAGGTGGCGTGAGGTGAGTTAACCACCTCCCAGGCTGGGGTGCTCCTTCTTCGCCAGCGGGTGGAGGAGGCTAAGGCCGTCGCGCGTCAGAATGCGGACAAGATACGTCAGCGGCGGATCTTGGAGCATGAGCACGGCCCCATGCTCACCACTCTCCGGGAGAGAGCCAACGCGGCCTTGGGCAACATCTGCGAGGAGGCCGTCGGTGAGCCGCACGCAATCAACTACGCGGGCAATCTCCAGTTCTTCACTGATGTGGTGACGCAGCTGGAGGCGCGGTCGACCAGGGCTGACAGGTTGGTGGAGGAGAGGAGCCGCGCCCTGCTCAGGCGCGCATTTTCCCACGTCTTCAGTCACCTCCGGAACATGGATCCCCATTTTGATTTTGATGCCGCCATCGCCCCAGTCCCCCAGGTTGTCCGAGGCGACCTGGCACACTAGGTGGAGGGCAATGTGGACACTCTTATCAGGGCCTTTACCTCAGACAACGATGATGCGATCGTGGCGGCCGACGAGGGCGGCGCGATGGGCGGCCCTGACGCCGCTGGCGGCGACGCGGACAGCGATGGCGAGTTCAGCGGCGCTAGCAACGGCTCAGGTGGTGCTCGTGAGGACGCATTGGGGGATTCGTCCGACTGACTGTACATCGTTCCTGCTTCCTTACCCTGCATGAATAGAACTCAGGTTTTGGCCCGATGACTGTGAGAGCATTTTGGAGGGGGGGGCTCATGTAAAACTTGTGTTTATCGTATCAGTAGAAGCTACATCGCCCATGCGCCCACGCCAAGTGGCTGGCTTAAGCGACGCGCTGGTCAGCTGGTATACCTTTGTTCCGCGCTGGCCCTGAGGCACCCCGCGGGGGTTGTGGTGTCCTGAGTGTCCCCTGATTGAATCCGTAGGATCTGCAGTAAAACACCCTCCTGAAAGGACGTGGCGGCGGTAGTCTGGGCTGCGCGCAAGCTAGGCCTGACCCGGCTCGCGAGGGGCTCGCGAGGGGAGGCGGCTGAGGCAAAGTGGTAACCAAAACGCGAGAAATTGCTCGAACGAGACTAAGCACCCCTTCCCCGAACACACGCAAATCTCAAATTCGAATCCAACTTGAATCCAGCGGGGAAAAGCGACAACCAAGGGGAAGAGCAACGAAAGCAAACAAAAGGCCGCGTCTGGCACTTAGTCTAGTCTTGGACGTCTTCTCACCAGCGCGGACCTAAGTGCTGCCACTGGGCATGGGAGGGAGCCCCAGGGCCTGAGGCCGGCACCCCTGAGACTCCGGGGCGTGTACAGCCCCACTCATTATTACGTGAGAGTGTCATGGGGCGGCGAGCTTCACAGGCACTGGGCCTTCTTCACAGGTACTGGCCTTGCTTCATATCGCCAGATGAGGGCCCTGCCTTGCGCCACACTCTAGTGCCATCAACAACGACCGGAAACCAGGATGCCGCCGATGGGGTAGAGCGGTCGCTAGCGGTTCCCCGACGACCACGGGTCCTCCGCCGGGGGCAGGCCCTGGGGAACCTCCCCAGCGGAGGGCCTACCTCCTGAGAACACCTTGCTCCGAACGCCGCGGTGGTGATGTCGAATCCCTGCCCCTCTCCTGCAGCCCCCTGCGTCCTCCTCCCGAGGGGTAGGAGGCTGTGGGAGCGGGGCAGCTGCCCGCTGTGGCAACCTGCACCTCCTGTGATCCATGGTTAGCGTATGCCTGCTGAAGAATTAGCGATACCCGATAATCGTTGCTTCCAGCGTGCCCAGTGGGACCGTCCCAGGACTCCTGGAAGGGCTCAGCTTCTGGCGCCTCGTCCCCCCGGCTTGGGCTGAGGAGCGAGCCTGGTTCGCCCTCGTGTGAGTGTCCTTGGTCCATCATGAGGGGCACGTATTCCTCTGGCGCCGCCACCCCGAAGGCCACGCCGTAGTGCTCTGCGCGCCACGTGGTCCTGCCTGACGCGCCTACTGTGGGGTGGCAGCGCGGCTGTCCACTGGGGCCGCGGGTCGCGTCGAGCCCTTCTTCTTCGCGGACCAGGAGCGGGGGCTACGCCGCCGCCGGTCCGGTGCTGACAGCCTCGCTGGTGTTGGAGTAGCCTTGGAGCCCGCGGGCGCGCGCGGGGCCCCCGCGCGGGCCGTCCTTGGTTGGAGATGGGAGCTGGGTGCAGAAGGGGTGAGCCCCCGAGGCGGTGAAGCCCAGGAGCTCTACCACCCGCTCCAGCAGCACGTCACGGCCGCCCTCCAGCAGTCTGCACTGCAGCAGCTCTCGGGCCACCGTGAGCACGGCCCTCGAGTTCGCTTGCTCCCGGCGGGTGTACGGTGTCGTGGTCGCGGCGTGATTGGAGGCCCTTGCTGCCAACCGCGCCTGCCGCGGTGTGAGAGCTGTCGAAGCCTGTCCGCGTCGCGTGTTGGCGAGGGATTCCTTTAATAGGGGCCTTGAGATGTAGCCCTACCGAACATAGCTTGACGCTGAGTGAGTCCGGAGTCGTACCCGTGGTCGTTCGAGGACGTGCTGATGTCGTAGTTCGGTTGAGCCGAACATGTGGAGATATGTGTTTGATATCATCCCCCACGATCGCCCATGGTATCTCGAGCGCAAAGTTGTGTTGATGACGTACATAGAGCGTGACGCAGGTGGGCGTGCCATGGGGAGCGCGTCCCTATTTGCGGCGAACACAGGCGGGCTCCCATGACAGGGATCGGGCTCGAGCCCATTTTGTTGTATCTCTGGCCTTTACAGTGGGCTGATACTTCGGCCCATTGGCAACGGCTTGGTCTTCAACCGCCAGGGCCGCAGTGTGTTTCTCGGTCCAGAGTGAACGCTCTTCGTGTTGTCATTGATTGTTATGACGCCCGAGGGACCAGGCATCTTCAGCTTGAGGTAGGCGTAATGTGGGACGGTGTTAAATTTGGCAAACACCGTTCGGCCGAGGAGGGCATGATAGCCACTGTGGAATGGAGTGATAGCGAAGATCAAGTCTTTGCTTTGGAAGTTATCCGGTGAACCAAATACCACTTCAAGAGTTACCGTGCCTGAGCATCGCGCCTCTATGCCCGGAATAACCCCCTTAAGGGAGGTGTTGCTAGGTTTGATCCTTGACGGATAGATCCCCATTTTCCTCATTGTGTCTGCATAAATCAGATTGAGGCTACTGCCCCCGTCCATTAGGACTCTCGTGAGGTGGTACCCATCGATAATGGGGTCCAGTACCAGGGCCGCAGATCCTCCATGACGAATACTGGTAGGATGGTCTCTGTGGTAAAGGTGATCGGGCAAGCCGACCACGTGTTGAATTTCAGCGCTACGGGCTCGACGGCGTATACATCTCATAGCATGCGCTTCCTCTCCTTCCTTGGTATATGGGTGGCGTAGATCATGTTCACCGTTTTAACCTCAGAAGGGAAGGGTTTTTGGCCTCCACTGTTTAGCCTGCGGGGCTCCTCGTCGCCCTTGCTTCGAGGGCTTTTGCCCGACTCTTCGGCTTGAAGCTTGCCAGCCTGCTTTATCACCCAACAATTGCTATTGGAGTGGTTGGCGGGTTTTCCGGCGGTGCCATGAATCTAGTAGGGCCTGTCCAGGATTGCGTCCAGCTTGGTTGGGCCATCCTAGTTGCCTTTAGAAGGCTTTTTCTGTGACCCAGACTTTGGATTACGGAATCCGGCATTCACTACCATCGGTGTTTGTTCTTGTTCCTTCGTGGCTTCCCGTTCTCGTTCCAGACTTCTAAGGTGTCGGGGGTATCAGGGTTGGTGCTTCTATGTAACGCCCCGAGACCGTTGCGCCAGGTGTCTTCCAGTTATTCGTTGTCGTTGCCATGTCATTCACTTGCGTGTTGCATCTTGTCATGTCATCTTGTGCATTGCATCATCATGTTTTCAAATCTTGCATCCGTCATGGTCTCCCCGTTCTTTCCGTTGCCCGTTCTCAGCCCAGTCACACTTGCACGCGCCTGCGGCATGTCCGAAATAGTATTTTATAAGTGGCCGGAAAATGTTCTCGGAATGGGTTGAAAGTTGGCGTGTGGTCTTATTTTAGTGTAGATAGACCGCCTGTCAAGTTTCATCGCATTCGGAGTTCGTTCGATAGCCCAACTGTTAAACTATAGCGGCATTATAGCCGATCTAATGTCGGACATTTTCGGTCTCCGGAAACAGTTGCCGGGCTGCACTCCTCTCCTCTCATCTCAGCCCAACCCGCTCTCCACAGTCCACCTAGGCACATGCCTACCCCTCTTTGTGCATTGCATCGGACCTCCTCGCGCGCGCGTCCGAAAGCTGTCCCGGACCCGACTCAGACTGTCGTTACCGTTGTGTCCGGATCATCCCCAAACATCTACAAAACATCACCATTTTCTTCTTTGGACTCCCTAGCCTATTTTCCTCGACCGCCCGATTATGATCGGACGGACCGAATACCCCCCCTAACCTAATCCAATAACGTATATAAGTGGGCAACCCTAAATTTTAGGTGACCTGTCCCATCCTCCCAGCCACGCCGCCACTCCACCAAATCCCCATCGGGATCCATCCCTCCCCAACCATCGCTCACCACCTACAGCCTCCAGATCCCCTGTCCCTCCTCGATTCCCACCGAACCACCCAATCAATCCATCGATCCAACATTGTTGATCCCTCGATCCAGGAGCTCTTGCTTGAGGCTCCAAGCTTCCCTGCCTCCACGAACACGAGCGCCCATGGCCTTGTGCCCCTGCTGTCCTAGCAACAGCAGCAACAACCTCGCCGGAGTCGCCACTGGGGCTTCAGCCATGCTCGTGCCCTCCTCCACGCGCTACCCCACCGGACCTCTCCTGCAGCCTGAGTCCCTCTCCCCGCGCATCTGTCTCCTCTTGTTGATCCGCCTCACCACCAGAGCTCCTTCGCCCGAGCACCCATGGAGAGGGCCTCCCGAGCCTCCTCGCGCCGTGCCAGTGAGCCCGCCCTGCCGGCAACCTCCAGGCCCGTCCCTCGTGCGCCGTCCTTCTCCTACTTCCTTTGTTCTTTTCTTCTATGCGTCCTCAACTCCCTCTCGACTCTCTCTGTACAGGAAAACACCATGGCCACCGACCCCTATCTCGCCTTGGATCTCGCCGGGTTACCGCCTCGCTGCATGGATCCGCCGTCCCCGCGCCTCCTAGCCTCCTCCGTGCTCGATTCTCGCCGTTCCCGAGTCCCCCTGCTGCCATGGACGCCAAGCCGACCTTCTTCGAGCCCTGCTTCCCTTTAGGCGGCCCCGTTCATCTCCAGCTGCGAGCCTGCATCGATTGGGTCAGCGCTCCCGAGCGCGTTGACTATGCCCTGCCTCGCCCCGATCTGCCTACGTGTCCCGCAGCCAGCGCCAGGCCTCCTTTGCTTCCAGTCGGGCCTCAGCCCATGGTTGAGTTGCTCCCCAGCGCCTCTCTATTGGCCCAAGTGCAGATTCGGCCCAATGTATATATTTTTCTGCTATGAACGAATTTTGCTATTTCAAGAAAAACTGCATATTTACAGATTACCCCCCTAGCTTCATGCATTTTATAACTCATCATCTGTGCACCGGATTAAATTAATTTATATATGAAACTTGTTTAAAATTATGTGTAGATTAATAATATGCCATTTTCATCTATGTTTAAAATGTTGTTTGTTTAAACTTGCTTAAATAACTTGCTAAAATGATTTAATTCATAACTAAATAACCGTAGCTCCGTTTTAATTAAACTTTATATGTAAATGGGGTGGGAAAATGCCTAGTTTAACATGGTGGCATTGCTTTGCATGTTTAACAACTCTAAAATATGCTTTAGGGCAGAACAGTACCAAACCTTAAATTATGCACATGAGGATTTTCCGGACTTGTTGTTTGTTGTTCCGGCCTCATTAAGACTTGCCTAGATAGGTAGTTTTCATTTGCTTCACCCTCTTGCCATGTTTAACAATATTTAATATTGCTGGGTACATAAACAAGATCGAACTAAATAACTTGAATGTGGTGTCCCGTCAATATGCAACTCGTTTGCATATTGAGCTCCACTTAAATTGTAGGATTGTTTGTGCACTTTGCCATGTCATGCCTCATTAAACCAGACATGCATCATACTTGATTGTGCATCATGCCATGTTCATGTGGTGGTTGTTTACCATGTTGTTTGCTTCTTTCTGGTGTTGTTTCTTTGGGTTAGTTCCGATAACGTCGCGTTGGTGAGGATCCGTTCAACTACGTCCGTTTGTCTTCTTCATGGACTCGTTCTTCTTCCTTGCGGGATCTCAGGCAAGATGACCATACCCTCGAAATCACTTCTATCTTTGCTTGCTAGTTGCTCGCTCTATTGCTATGCCTATGCTATGATACCTACCACTTGCTATATCATGCCTCCCATATTGCCATGTCAAGCCTCTAACCCACCTTGTCCTAGAAAACCGTTGTTTGGCTATGTTACCGCTTTGCTCAGCCCCTCTTATAGCGTTTCTACTTGCAGGTGAAGATTGGAGTTTGTTCCATGTTGGAACATGGATATTTTGTTGGGATATCACAATACCTCTTATTTAATTATTGCACCTATATACTTGGTAAAGGGTGGAAGGCTCGGCCTTATGCCTGGTGTTTTGTTCCACTCTTGCCGCGCTAGTTTCCGTCATACCAGTGTTATGTTCCTTGATTTTGTGTCCTTACACGGTTGGGTATTATGGGAACCCCCTTGACAGTTCGCCTTGAATAAAACTCCTCCAGCAAGACCCAACCTTGGTTTTACCATTTGCACTAACAACCTATCACCTTCCCTTGGGTTCTGCAGACTCAAGGGTCATCTTTATTTAACCCCCCCCCCCCCTGGGCCAGTGCTCCTCTGAGTGTTGGTCCGAACTGAGCTGCCTGCGGGGCCACCTCGGGGAAACTTGAGGGCTGGTTTTACTCATAGCTAGACTCATCCGGTGTTGCCCTGAGAACGAGGTACGTGCGACTCCTATCGGGATTTGTCGGCACATCGGGTGGCTTTGCTGGTCTTGTTTTACCATTGTCGAGATGTCTTGTAATCGGGATTCCGAGTCTGATCGGATTGTCTTGGGAGAAGGAATATCCTTCATTGACCGTGAGAGCTTGTGATGGGCTAAGTTGGGACACCCCTGCAGGGATTTGAACTTTCGAAAGTCGTGCCCGCGGTTATGGGCAGATGGGAATTTGTTAATGTCCGGTTGTAGAAAAGTTGACACTTAACTTAAGTAAAATGCCTCAACCGCGTGTGTAGCTGTGACGGTCTCTTCTCGGCGGAGTCCGGGAAGTGAACACGGTGTTGGAGTTATGCTTGGACGTAGGTTGTTCTAGGATTACTTCTTGATCATAGTTTCTCGACCGTGCCTTGCCTTCTCTTCTCACTCTCATTTGCGTATGTTAGCCACCATATATGCTAGAGCTTGTTGCAGCCCCACCTCATACCTTTTCCCTACCTATAAGCTTAAATAGTCTTGATCGCGAGGGTGTGAGATTGCTGAGTCCCCGTGACTCACAAATTACTTCCAAAACCAGTTTGCAGGTACCGATGAAACCATGCAGGTGACGCAACCGAGCTCAAGGAGGAGCTCGATGAAGATCGTGTTCGTTTTGTTGTTCCATTTTTCAGTTGATCAGTAGTGGAGCCTAGTTGGGACGATCGGGGATCTGTAGCATTTGGGGTAGTCTTCTTTTATTTTGGTTCCGTAGTCGGACCTTGATTGTATCTGGTTGATGTAATGCTTTATTCATGTATTGTGTGTAGTGGCGATTGTAAGCCAACTATGTACCTCTTTCCCTTATGTATTTACATGGGTTGTGTGAAGATTACCTCACTTGCGACATTGCTTACAATGCAGTTATGCCTCTAAGTCATGCTTCGACACGTGGGAGATATAGCCGCATCGTGGGCGTTACAAGTTGGTATCAGAGCCTTCCCCAACCTTAGGAGCCCCCTGCTTGATCGAATCGCTGGCGTGGTTGAGTCTAGAAAAATGTTTTGAGTCATTTAGGATTATATATATCGGATAGTAGGATTCTTTTTACTCCTCAGTCCCTTCGTCGCTCTGGTAAGGCATCCTGACGTAGAGTTCTGACTCTTCTCTTCTCAGATTTCACTAAAAAAATTTAGGATCACGCGGGTATCTTGGAATCCTTCCGATGGTTTTGTGACGAGAACATTGTTCTTGGTGCCTCCTGACATTTAGGGGTTGTGGCAGTGTCCCGGGGAGTTGAGCTCCGAGGTGTTGTCGTCACAATTTTATCGTTGCAGTTCTGGAATACCTGAGTTTCGCCGACATCGAAAATCTCTTTTATGTAGTTGTTGGTGAGATAACCTCGACGCCACCCAGTACCGGGGCGGGAGTTCGAGAGTATTGCCATAACTCGTATAACAGATGCTTTTCGAAGGTTGAGGTAAATGATTTCTGAAGGTTTCTTGGTTATGTGTTTAAGGATGGATACAGCTGGATGTAGGATTTGTCTAGTTTTGGGTGAGATATTATGCTTCCCCTATATCCCCAACACCTGATTGCATAACCGGAAAATTTCGGGAGTTTATAAGTGGGAATTCAAGTAGCTCTTAGGATATCTTTCCGACAGATGTATGATATGAAATTGGGGTTCGACGTCTAGTGGTCCGCCTATCCACGGTTGGTTTTACAGTGGTCTCGTTGTGTCTTAAAGAGTCCTTGGCTATGCTGACTCGGGGATGCTTCGTATGGCATGTGCACTGCCTTGTACATGATGGTGTTGTACGATCGAGCCCGTGTAGGCCCCACCACGAAAACTTCGGACGAAATCTCTATCATATGTTTGCTCTGGCTTATTCTGTAAGTCAATCCTTTGCTTTGCTTTTGAGCTATGGTATTCGAGTTGCTTCGAAGTCAAGTGTTGATTCCATACCTTTTTCCTAAGCGGTGTTCTCATACTCCTATGTGAATACTAATCCTTCTCATTTATCGAGATTGTCTTTTCAATCCTTTTCAACCGGTGCTTTCATCTTCAAGTTATTCCAACCACTTCATCCGCAAGATCAACTCAAAGTTTTCGCAACAGTGTTTGTTTCATCCGTCTCCAAGTTGCCTTTGTTTTCCCACCCACCCACCCCTGTTTCTTCAAGGACTCGGATTTCTTAATCAAGTATCCATTTTATCGATGGAAGTCTCTCCATTCTTTTCCGTCAATGTTCTAATCTGATGATTCTCATGAAGATTCTAATGGAGCTTCAAGTTCGTCACTCTTCACTCATTTTCTTCTCTGGAGGATTCAATTCAAGCTTTTGGTGTTGATCATATCCTTTTCCTTGTTCCAAATGTTTTCCCATGTCGGTGCACCTCTCTTATTTATTCACCTCTCGCTATTCAATTGTTCCGAAGTGCCGAAGGTATATCAGAAGATTCGTGTTTCCACTCTACATTCGTTCAAGCTTTTTCGAGGATGTTATCTCATTCAAGACATTTAACTCAACCTGTGCTTTCTCTCTTTTAAATCGTTATACGGTGTTTCTTTTGAGTGGGCCCTAACCCACAGGTCTCTTCCCAGGATCTTACCTGACTCTTCTAATTTTCCCGGAGCTATCCTCAAATTTACTCAAAGTTAGACGTAAGAATGAATTATCATCAGTCATATGTGTTTCTTCAAGATCGGTCAAAGTCTTTTCATCATTGGCTCAACCTCTTCGCTTTTGATTCTTCCGGAGTGTCTAAATAATTCATGGTGGTGTTTCTCGTCGAAATTCTCAGATTTTGAAGACCGAAGAAGAGTTTTCCTCCAAATCTTGCTCCATTCTCTTCAAGATTCATGGTTCTAGCTTGATGTCGTCCTCTCATAATTGGTTTTTGATTGTGAGAATTCTTTTCATCCATTCGGAGCATTTCAAGAGTCTTTCAGTTTGATTCTCCGAAGGCCATCATTTCGGGATTATTCATTCCAGCTTTCAGCTCTCGTTCTCCAAATCTTACCAATGCATCATTCAAATATTCTCTGATCAGCTTGTGATCTCTTTGTTCTCATATAATTATATTCCCACAAGTATCTTTGTTCATTTGCTAATTCATCCTGGTGTTTCTTTATCTTTTCTTCGTTCATTTTCAATTCTTACGGTGGTTCGTTCAAGAGTTCTCTTCCTTGGTTATCATATCAATTCTTTTGTTCTTTTCAATCCTTCCGGTGGATCGTTGAAGACCTTCCCAAGTTGGCACTATATCTATCTTAATCTTTTTTACGAGAATAAGTAGTATGCAAAATCCGTTTCTTGTCATCAATTTAAATTGGTGAAGGATAAGCATAATGTAATTCTTATTCTTGTTTCATCGAGTAAATTCAATTCCATATTTTGGAGGTTCATCAAAGTTCTCGGTTTTCAATTGTGTCATCTTTTCTTTCCCGGAGTTTCAAGCTCTTGCAATGATATCACCACGAAGATCCATCTAAATCATTACAAGGCTTCACCTTGTGTTTTCAACTTCTCTTTCTTTTTATCATCATTTTGTTACCGGATTTCTTCATGGAGGCTTTACATGGTGGTTCATCAAGGATTCTTTTCATTCTTCATTTTTTCTTCAAGATCTCTTTCGAAGTTAAGATCGCCAAGCTATACTCCCAAATAAACATGGTGTTCAACACATATCTTGTTTTGAGGAGTTCAAGCTTTCTTCTTCTTGCATTCCGAAGCGCAATTTTTTCATATCTCATCTTTTGAGATGGTGTTATGTCATTGTTGATAATTTCCCTTCATGTTTCATGATTCACAAGTTTTCAAGAGTGACATATCTAAATCCATCATTTTCTCTTCCCTCAAGACATCTTTTCAACCAATCAACCTATTCAATGGAATTATCTTGGGTTATATTTCACCTAAAGCCTTCCCTACGGATTGTTGCTATTATGGTGCTTACAAATGACCCAAGTTCTTTTATCCTCCCGGGGAAATAGTTTCTCGTCTCCTAGTTCGTATCAATCCAAATACATTGTTTTCGTTAGTGGCAGAATTTCACCTCATAATTTTGAGATGTCTTCTATAAGCCCACATCAAGCTTATCCTTTCATTGTTCGTTTTCCAACAACTCCGTTCGACCCTTCTCCTAAGGATGCCTTCTCAAGCTCTTTTGTGACAGAAGTTGGTATTTTCTTCTCCATTCTTTTATTTCAATGATCCATCTTCTATTCTCTCTTCCTGAGGCATTGTGATGTTGCTCTTTTCTCTCATCATCTCGAATTGTGAGGATCATGTTCTTTTCGTGCTTATCCATTTATCCGGAGTGTTGTGTCCTCTACTCAAGTTCTTTTCGCCTTTTCAAGTCTTGCATCTCTTTTCAACCGGAGTGTTGTCCGAATTTGTTCTCCCTTGTTCCTCTGTCCTAACGGAGTGCTTTCAACTTCGTTCATCTCTGTTGTGATCTTTTCTCGAAATGGCTTAACCTTTTCAAGGTTCTTTGGTTTCACTCGTTTGTCAAAGAAGCAACTTAGTTTTACCGCTTATCTTCCTCTTCCATTTCTCTCCGGTGCCATTCTAGATCTTGGGACGAGATCCTCTCATAGTGGTGGAGTGTTGTAACGCCCCGAGACCGTTGCGCCAGGTGTCTCACAGTTATTCGCTGTCATTGCCATGTCATTCACTTGCGTGTTGCATCTTGTCATGTCATCTTGTGCATTGCATCATCATGTTTTCAAAACTTGCATCCGTCCCGGTCTCCCCATTCTTTCCGTTGCCCGTTCTGAGCCCAGTCACACTTGCACGCGCCTGCGGCATGTCCGAAATAGTATTTTATAAGTGGCCGGAAAATGTTCTCGGGATGGGTTGAAAGGTGGCGTGTGGTCTTATTTTAGTGTAGATAGACCGCCTGTCAAGTTTCATCGCATTCGGAGTTCGTTCAATAGCCCAACCGTTAAACTATAGCGGCATTATAGCCGGTCTAACGTCGGACATTTTTGATCTCCGAAAACAGTTGTCGGGCTGCACTCCTCTCCTCATGTCTCAGCCCAACCTGCTCTCCACAGTCCACCTAGGCCCATGCCTACCCCTCTTTGTGCAGTGCATCGGACCTCCTCACACGCGCGTCCGAAAGTTGTCCCGGACCCGACTCGGACTCTCGCTACCGTTGTGTCCGGATCATCCCAAAACATCTACAAAACATTACCGTTTTCTTATTTGGACTCCCTAGCCTATTTTTCTCGACCGCCCAATTACGATCGGACGGACCGAATACCCCCCTAACCTAATCCAATAACGTATATAAGTGGGCAACCCTAAATTTTAGGTGACCTGTCCCATCCTCCCAGCCACGCCGCCACTCCACCAAATCCCCATCGGGATCCATCCCTCCCCAACCCTCGCTCGCCACCTACAGCCTCCAAATCCGTTGTCCCTCCTCGATTCCCACTGAACCACCCAATCAATCCATCGATCCAACATTGTTGATCCCTTGATCCAGAAGCTCTTGCCCGAGGCTCCAAGCTTCCCTGCCTCCACGAACACGAGCGCCCATGGCCTTGTGCCCCTGCTGTCCTAGCAACAGCAGCAACAACCTCACCGGAGTTGCCACCGGGGCTTCAGCCATGCCCGTGCCCTCCTCCACGCGCTGCCCCACCGAACCTCTCCTGTAGCCCGAGTCCCTCTCGCCGCTCATCTGTCTCCTCTTGCAGATCCGCCTCACCACTAGAGCTCCTTCGCCCGAGCACCCATGGAGAGGGCCTCCCGAGCCTCCTCGCGTCGTGCCAGTGAGCCCGCCCTGTCGGCAACCTCCAGGCTCGTCCCTCGTGCGCCGTCCTTCTCCTACTTCCTTACTTCTTTTCTTCTATGCGTCCTCAACTCCCTCTCGACTCTCTCTGTACAGGAAAACACCATGGCCACCGACCCCTGTCTCGCCTTGGATCTCGCCGGGTTACCGCCTCACTGCATGGATCCGCCGTCCCCGCGCCTCCTGGCCTCCTCCATGCTCGATTCTCGTCGTTCCCGAGTCCCCCTGCAGCCATGGACACCAAGCCGACCTTCTTCCAGCCCTGCTTCCCTTTAGGCGGCCCTGTTCGTCTCCAGCCGCGCGCCTACATCGATGGGGTCAGCGCTCCCGAGCGTGTTGACTACACCCTGCCTCGCCCCGATCTGCCTGCGTGGCCCGCAGCCAGCGCCAGGCCTCCTCTGCTTCCAGTCGGGCCTCAGCCCATGGGTGAGCTGCTCCCCAGCGCCTCTCTGTTGGCCCAAGTGCAGATTCGGCCTGATGTATATTTTTGCTGCTATGAACGAATTTTGCTATTTCCAGAAAAACTGCATATTTATAGATTACCCCCCTAGCTTCATGCATTTTATAACTCATCATCCCTGCACCGGATTAAATTAATTTATATATGAAACTTGTTTAAAATTATGTGTAGATTAATAATATGCCATTTTCATCTATGTTTAAAATGTTGTTTGTTTAAACTTGCTTAAATAACTTGCTAAAATGATTTAATTCATAACTAAATAACCGTAGCTCCGTTTTAATTAAACTTTATATGTAAATGGGGTGGGAAAATGCCTAGTTTAACATGGTGGCATTGCTTTGCATGTTTAACAACTCTAAAATATGCTTTAGGGCAGAACAGTACCAAACCTTAAATTATGCACATGAGGATTTTCCGGACTTGTTGTTTGTTGTTCCGGCCTCATTAAGACTTGCCTAGATAGGTAGTTTTCATTTGCTTCACCCTCTTGCCATGTTTAACAACATTTAATATTGTTGGGTACATAAATTAGATCGAACTAAATAACTTGAATGTGGTGTCCCGTCAATATGCAACTCGTTTGCATATTGAGCTCCACTTAATTTGTAGGATTGTTTGTGCACTTTGCCATGTCATGCCTCATTAAACCAGACATGCATCATACTTGATTGTGCATCATGGCATGTTCATGTGGTGGTTGTTTACCATGTTGTTTGCTTCTTTCCGGTGTTGTTTCTTCGGGTTAGTTCCGATAACGTCGCATTGGTGAGGATCCGTTCGACTACGTCCGTTTGTCTTCTTCATGGACTCGTTCTTCTTCCTTGTGGGATCTCAGGCAAGATGACCATACCCTCGAAATCACTTCTATCTTTGCTTGCTAGTTGCTCGCTCTATTGCTATGCCTATGCTACGATACCTACCACTTGCTATATCATGCCTCCCATATTGCCATGTCAAGCCTCTAACCCACCTTGTCCTAGCAAACCATTGTTTGGCTATGTTACAGCTTTGCTCAGCCCCTCTTATAGTGTTTCTAGTTGCAGGTGAAGATTGGAGTTTGTTCCATGTTGGAACATGGATATTTTGTTGGGATATCACAATACCTCTTATTTAATTATTGCACCTATATACTTGGTAAAGGGTGGAAGGCTCGGCCTTATGCCTAGTGTTTTGTTCCACTCTTGCTGCCCTAGTTTCCGTCATACCGGTGTTATGTTCCTTGATTTTGCGTTCCTTACACGGTTGGGTATTATGGGAACCCCTTGACAGTTCGCCTTGAATAAAACTCCTCCAGCAAGGCCCAACCTTGGTTTTACCATTTGCAATAACAACCTATCACCTTCCCTTGGGTTCTATAGACTCAAGGGTCATCTTTATTTAACCCCCCCCCCCCCCGGGCCAGTGCTCCTCTAAGTGTTGGTCCGAACTGAGCTACCTGCGGGGCCACCTCGGGGAAACTTGAGGGCTGGTTTTACTCGTAGCTAGTCTCATCCGGTGTTTCCCTGAGAACGAGGTACGTGCGGCTCCTATCGGGATTTGTCGGCACATCGGGTGGCTTTGCTGGTCTTGTTTTACCATTGTCGAGATGTCTTGTAACCGGGATTCCGAGTCTGATCGGATTGTCTTGGGAGAAGGAATATCCTTCTTTGACCGTGAGAGCTTGTGATGGGCTAAGTTGGGACACCCTTGCAGGGATTTGAACTTTCGAAAGCCGTGCCCGCGGTTATGGGCAGATGGGAGTTTGTTAATGTCCGGTTGTAGAAAACTTGACACTTAACTTAATTAAAATGCATCAACCACGTGTGTAGCCGTGACGGTCTCTTCTCGGCGGACTCCGGGAAGTGAACACGGTGTTGGAGTTATGCTTGGACGTAGGTTGTTCTAGGATCACTTCTTGATCATATTTTCTCGACCGTGCCTTGCCTTCTCTTCTCGCTCTCATTTGCGTATGTTAGCCACCATATATGCTAGTGCTTGCTGCAGCTCCACCTCATACCTTTTCCCTACCTATAAGCTTAAATAGTCTTGATCGCGAGGGTGTGAGGTTGCTGAGTCCCCGTGACTCACAGATTACTTCCAAAACCAGTTTGCACGTACCGATGAAACCATGCAAGTGACGCAACCGAGCTCAAGGAGGAGCTCGATGAAGATCGTGTTCATTTTGTTGTTCTGTTTTTCAGTTGATCAGTAGTGGAGCCCAGTTGGGACGATCGGGGATCTATAGCATTTGGGGTAGTCTTCTTTTATTTTGGTTCCGTAGTCGGACCTTGATTATATCTGGTTGATGTAATGCTTTATTCATGTATTGTGTGAAGTGGTGATTGTAAGCCAACTATGTATCTCTTTCCCTTATGTATTTACATGGGTTGTGTGAAGATTACCTCACTTGCGACATTGCTTACAATGCGGTTATGCCTCTAAGTCATGCTTCGACACGTGGGAGATATAGCCGCATCATGGGCATTACATTCTACGAGCCAACCAACTGTCCTCTCCGGCGTAGAAGCGGGTCATCAGGGAGGTAAGCGCGGACATCATTCTCGGCTTGTCTTGGGCGAGCTGGCATGCTAGTCATTCATCCTGAATACTATGTTTAAAGGCGGCTATGGCTTCGGCATCCGGATAGTCAATGATCTGGTTCTTCTTGGTCAAAAACCGGTTCCAGAATTGTCGGGTTGTTGGATTACGTGGCTCAGGTCATCGGCGTCCAGGTGCCGGATATAAGTGCCCTGAAAGTTGGCTCGGAAGGCCTCCTCGAGCTCCTCCCAACACACTATGGAGTCTTCGAGAAGACTGTTCAGCCAGTGTCTAGCCGGGCCCTTAAGCTTTAATGGCAGGTACTTGATGGCGTGGAGGTGTGTAATGGAAAATCTTCGATCCATACTGTAGGATTTGTTGTCCCATCATAGGGCTCAATGTTCATAGGTTTGAAACCTTCTGGGAATTGGTGTTGCATCACTCTATCCATGAAGCAAAGGGGGTGACCGGCACCCCTGATTTGGGCTACGTCACACTGGAGATCATCTGTCATCTGGGCTCATTGCAGTTCCCGGGCTCTATCGTCCTGTCTAGCAGGAGGATCTCCTTTGGGCCCATAGATGGACCTTGTTAGGCCTACCCCGAGCATCCAGGTTACAGTGGAGGTTGTACTCATACCCTAGTCATAATGGTTCCTTGCCTTGATGGCGAGGGTGGGTGGGAGGTTATTCGGCTTTGCCAACTGTCCGATCCCGTCCTCGAGGGGGGGGGTCTGGTTGATCTGCCTGAGTGTACCTTGGAGGTGCTGGCTCTATGGACTCGTCATGGAATTGCGGCAGTAGCTTTCGCTTCGGGTAGCTTTTCGTCTATTGCTTGTGGTCGTACTCCTCGGCGTCTAGGACTTTAGTCCATCTCTTAATAAGCGTATCATGTTAGGCCTTTATTTTCTGCCATTGTTTCTTCAGGCTGTGCGCAGTGGCAATGAGTTGTCGCTTGAACCACTCTTGATCCAACGGGTCTTCAGGGACGATGAAATCTTCATCACCCAAACTCACCTCCTCTTTCAAAAAGGGGAGGTAATTGTTGTCTTCGGAATCATCACAGTATTCAGGATCGCGCGGATCCTCATGCTCCTCATGATTGACTTGTGGTTGTTCATTGGCGCCAGGGTCATCAAGGTTGTCTGCATTGTTCGGAGTGGCATTTTTTCCGGTGTCCGTGTTGCTTGCATGGCTTCGACGTGCCTTGGAGCGGCGACGTTGTCTGCGGCACTTTGATGGCTCATTGTTGGGTCTGTCGTTATCCTTCCCGGGGGTGTTATCGTCTTCTTTCGGAGTGTCCACCATGTAGACGTCATAGGTGGACTTGGCCATCCAGTGGCCACTGACGAGGGGAGCAGCGTAAGTGTTAGTCGTGGCTCCGCTATCCTCGTCCATGTACTTGGCATTTTCCGAGGTGTAATCCAACATGTCGGTTAAGTCTTCGACAATGGCCACTAAGTGGGTGGTGGGTGGGACGTAAAATTCCCAGAAATTTGCCTCAAAGGGATGCTAAACGCAAGTCAAGGCCGCGTCATCCCAAATAGCCATCATCTAGATTTGGTCCAACACCTCGTTTAATAGGGCGAGGGTCGCCGGGCTAGTAGGTGGTGGCAGTTTAGGGCCGATCTCCGACGTGGCGGGGCAAGGAATAATTTGTGCCCTGACTGGATCTTTGTTTTCAAGGGCCGAGTTAAACTCAGGGCCCGGGACCGAACAGTCATAAGAGACCGAGGACAAAACCTAGTCTTCCGACACTGTTCCCATATTGGGGCTCGAAGTCGAGTTGTCTAGGGGGTTCAGCCAAGGATAATTCCTGGCTACTGAACGTCGACCTGTCGCAGGGGCCCAAAGCCGGAGGCATGTCGTGATACGAAGGTTCGGCCGAGAGTGACTCTCGGTGTTCGAACATTGCTTCCGCATTGAGGCCAGAATATGGGTCTTCGGCAGGCATTGCGGGCGTGGTCGAAGGGGACTCCTGGCCTCCGTTGAAGGTGGAGTCGTCGGAGCTCAAGGTCGGCTGAAGAAATGGGGTCGATCCGTAGATTGGATCGAGGAAAAGCTCCAGAGCAGGCACATCGAGGCCCATGGGGGTGCGGGGAGAGGCCGCGAATCTGGCAAAGGCCAGATTGCCTCGGGCGTCCGCAACGTACTCCAAATTGTCGGATCAAATCCGGTGCTCAAGGGAGAAGTTGTTGATTTGGTCCAGATGACTAGTTGCGTTGGCATGCAGCACGATGCTGCCAAACACGAAGAGTTGGCGGGGGACAAAGAGGTCCTCGGAGCTAACACCCTCTCCGATGATCAGGCGAGCCATTGATCCTTCGGCGATCCAACAGCAGAACTCTCAATGAAAGCACCAATGTCGGTGTCAAAATCAGCAGATCTTGGGTAGAGGGTTCCGTGCTGTGGATTTAGGATCGATGGGGAACAAGGGACGATGAACACGGTGTTTACCAAGGTTCGGGCCCTCTCGAAGAGGTAAAACCCTACATCCTGCTTGATTTTATTTAATGTATGATGTGGTTACAGAGTAGATCTACCTCGAGATCAGGCGAGCTAAACCCTAAGTTGATGGGGTAATGGATGTTGCCCTATCTCTAAAGACTAAAACCCCCTAGTTTATATAGACACCAGTAAGGTTAGGGTTACAAGTGATCGGTTACAAGGAAGGAAAGATCCGGCCTAATCTTGACTTGCAGGGCACACCACGACTCCGAAGACTTCCTATCTAGCCACGGATCCGCACTCTAGCTCGGCCTCATAGTGGCCCATCAGTCCGGCCCATATACAGTAGGCCAGCGGCCCAAGGACCCCTTAGAGCAACTCTAGCAGACCCCACAAAACGCATGAAACTGTAAAATAACCGCCAGTTTACAGTTTTAGGCGAAAAAATGACCAGAATAGAACCTGTAAACCACCCCAACCCGTAAAAAAATTTAAGGGCCACGGAAAAAATCCCGGCCAAACCCGTGAAAATAAGGATTTCGGAGACGACCTGAGGACGACCTGTATACGTTGGCGGGAGTCCAACTGCCAGCGGAAACTTCATGGCTCGCTCCCCGCCGTCCATCCCTGGTCGCCGCCCGCCCATCCCTGTCCGCCTCTCGCCCGCCCCGGCCATCGCACTCGCCGGCCGTCCGCCCAGGCCGCTGCGCAGGCCCATCGTCCACCCGGTCGTCCATTGTGCAGGCCCGTCATCCTCCCGGTTGTCCATTGCACCGGCCCGTCGTTCACCCCAGCCGCCCACGGCTCTCCCGACGGAGGAGCTAGCTTGCTAGCTAGCTGAATCGAATCGAGTCGAATGTAGCTAGCTAGCTAGCTCTGGATGAATGGATGCACGTCTAGCTAGCTCGCTATGGCGAATGGAGGAGTCCGGCCGCCGCCCGCGCAACCACGATCGCCCTGGCCTGCGCCCGCGCCGCCGCGGCCGCTCTGGCCTCCGCCCGCGCGCCGTGGCCGCCCTGCGTCTTCCTCGCATGCCCGTCCGTCGGCGTCCACCTTGCATCTTCTTTGCCCCCCTGTCCGCGATTTCAAATTGGCTTGAGGAAGAGGACGACCAGAAAAAGAAAAAGATCAGTTGTGGACCTGTTCGATATATTCAGAGAGTATTCTCTTTTACGGGTTGATTATACAGGGTCTGTTTCACCGCAGCAAAAATTGGCCCTGAAAACACGTTTTTCTCAACCCGTAAAACACTTATACGGGTTGCAGTTTTAAGGGGTTGATAACCCATAAGTATAGGGGATCGCAACAGTTTTCGATAAGTAAGAGTGTCGAACCCAACGAGGAGCTAAAGGTAGAACAAATATTCCCTCAAGTTCTATCGACCACCGATACAACTCTACGCATGCTTGACGTTCGCTTTACCTAGAACAGGTATGAAACTAGAAGTACTTTGTAGGTGTTGTTGGATAGGTTTGCAAGATAATAAAGAGTACGTAAATAAAAAGTGGGGGCTGTTTAGATAAAGAAACAATAAAGTAAATATAGCGAGTGTGAAAAAGTGGTGCTAGGAGTTGTGGAATTGCCCCTAAGCAATTGACTACTTTACTAGACCGATAGCAAGTATTATGTGGGAGAGGCCACTGCTAGCATGTCATCCCTGACTTGGAATTCTATGCACTTGTGATTGGAACTATTAGCAAGCATTTGCAACTACTAACGTTCATTAAGGTAAAACCCAACCATAGCATTAAGATAAATTGGTCCCCCTTCAATCCCATATGCATCAATTTCTATGCTAGGTTGAAGCTTCTGTCACTCTTGCCCTCCAATACATAGTCCTATCAACATACAACTAACCCTAGGGTGTGATCCACGCGCGCAATCATATGATGGGCACCAAAGGACGGCAACATAACCGCAAGCAAATTAAATCAATCATAGCAATTCATCAACCACCGATAGGACAACAAAAATCTACTCAGACATCATAGGATGGCAACACATCATTGGATAATAATATGAAGCATAAAGCACCATCTTCAAGTAGAGGGTACAGCGGGTTGCGGGAGAGTGGACCGCTGTAGATAGAGGGGGGAAGGTGATGGAGATGTTGGTGAAGATGGTGGAGGTGTTGGAGTAGATGGCGGTGATGATGATGATGGCCACGGCAGCGTTCCGGCGCCACCGGAAGAGAAGGGGAGAGGGGGGCCCTTCGTCTTCTTCTTCCTTGACCTCCTCCCTAGATGGGAGAAGGGTTTCCCCTCTGGTCCTTGGCCTCCATGGCATGGGAGGAGCGAGAGCCCCTCCGAGATTGGATCTGTCTCTCTGTCTCTCTCTGTTTCTGCGTTCTCAGATTCTTCCCTTTCACCGTTTCTTATATTCCCGGAGATCCGTAACTCCGATTGGGCTGAAATTTTAACACGATCTCTATCCGAATATTGGCTTTCTTGCGGAGAAAGAAGGGCTCCAACCGCCTTACGGGGTGGCCACGAGGGTCAGGGGCGCGCTTGACACCCTGGGGCGCGCCCCCCTACCTCGTGCCCTCCTCGGGCACCGTCTCGCGATGATTCCACTTCCCAAAATTCATAAATATTCCAAAATAAATCTTCGTCAGTTTTTATTCCGTTTGGACTCCGTTTGGTATGGGTTTTCTGCGAAACAAAAAACATGCAACAAACAGGAACTGGCACTGGGCACTGGATCAATATGTTAGTCCCAAAAATAGTATAAAAAGTTGCCAAAAGTATATGAAAGTTGTAGAATATTGGCATGGAACAATCAAAAATTATAGATACGACGGAGACGTATCAGGGGTCTACTAGAGATGCTCTTAATCCAGTACTCCCTCAGTAGCCTCACCGGGGAAGGGCTTATGCTCCTCGTCGTCCGAGGAGATGGGCCCCAGTTTCATCTGGGAGGGAGCGGTCAACACCGTCATTGGTATTCATGTAGTTGGCAGAAAAAACATCCTACATTTTGTTATGTAGAGAGTATGAACTAACTAGACTAACATCCTACATTTTTTTATGTAATGAAATATAAGACGTTTTTTTGTGTATTTAGCTAAAAAAATGTTCTACAGTTTGTTATGGAGTATGTATGAACTAACTAGTCCGGAGCTTGTAAACAAGAAAATGCTGAAGTGCGCACCGTCGCGCACACAACCATTGTGATTTGCTACCTCAAAAAAACATTGTGATTTGCATATTTGCAAAAAGCTCACAACAATCTTAATAAGAGAAAAAAACATTTGTGCAGCTTGTTGTGTGCGAACGAACTCCTCCCTTTTCGCCTCCTCGACCGTCTCCTACCTTTTTTTGAAGCTCAACACCCTTCGGCTATTTATTCAACAGGCGCAAGCATGTCTGACTGAACGATCTCAGCCAGCCAGCCAGGGATTACATCAAAAGTTTTAACAAAACTATGAATAACTAAAGCTTTCCTAGCTAAACGGTGAGTCGCTTTATTAGTACAGCGACTAGAAAACCGTAGCTTGAATCCCTGGAGAAGATTACTCATATCCTTCATCTCACATGGAATGTGATAACCAGTGGACTTCTGTGGTGATTCCCAAAGGTGCTGAATCTGTTGACAGTCAGTCTCAAGTACCACTTGTTCAAGTCCCATATCTAGGGCATACCCATCGCATCACGGAAGCCAAGATCTCAATGGACAGGGGATCAGTTACTCCGTCATAACGGATACAGTCTGCTCTCAAACAAACCCCTTGGTTGTTTCGAGCAATAATACCTGCCCCTCCTGTATTCCTTCCTGGATTAGTTGCCCCATCTGTATTAATCTTGATCCAGCCGTCCTCCGGTGCATGCCATTTTTGCACAATCTCACTATGAACTTGCCCATTTGGTGGCAGCTCTAGAGCACGTACAATCTCCTCTATGATGATCATTGACTGGAGCGGTTGGTACTCCTTTTCCCCATGTGTATACTTGTTTCATGAGTGCCAAATTGCCCACATCAAAGTGATCATCATCGCAGCATCATCGCATTTTATAAGCTGATGGTCAAGCATATCTCGCGACCATGTCCTCGGATTCAGTTTGGACTGCTGTATGTCAAAGTAACAAGTTGCCGCCTCCCAGAAAACCTTTGCATGATCGCACTCTAGCGGGCTGTGGAATAAGGATTCATGATCATGCCCGCACATAGGGCAGTGTGATAAGGTCCTGACATGTCGCCGCTGCAATTTGCCATAACACGGCAGAAATCCCTTGACCACACGCCACCAGAAAACTCTAATCTTTGGGAGAACATTAATCTTCCACAATGATCTCCATGTCTCCTCATCTCCATTAGAGGTCGAAGCTATTATTGTGTCCCTTAATTTCGTGTCCATCCTTTCTCTGTACGCCGAGCGCATAGAAAAGATTCCAGATTTCTCCCACGCCCATGCCCATATGTCAGCCCCTGCTCTTCGAGGCCTAGGCATACGTAGGATTGCGTCCGCATCAGGGGGTAAAACACTTCTCGGATGAGTTCCGAGTCCCACCTGTTTGACACAGGGTCAATTAAGTCTGAGACCAACTATACCGAGTTTGCAGCACGGGCGCCCATTGGCTTCATTGATGTTTTTCCTTCTATCCACTGGTCATGTCAAACCTCGGTCGTTGTTCCATCTCCTACACGCCGAATGAGCCCCTGCTTGAGCATCTCTCTACCTTTGATTATTGCCTGCCATGTTTTCGATGCACCTTTCGGACATCCAGCCGTGAGGAAATCTTCATTGGGGTAATATCTTCCCTTGAGCACTCTAGCACACAAGCTATTTGGGTTCTCAAGGAGCCGCCAGGCTTGTTTAGCTAACATCGCATCATTGAACATCTCAAGATCCCTAAAACCGAGACCTCCTTTCGACTTGGCAATACACATCTTATCCCAAGACTGCCAATGCATTCCTCTTTGGTCAAGTGATCCAGCCCACCAATAGCGTGACATATTTGTCGCCGGTTTCTTGCATAAGCCTTTTGTGAGTTTGAAACAACTCATAGAGTAGGCTGGTAAAGCTTGGACCACCGATTTCAAGAGGACTTCCTTTGCCGCACATGGCATCTTCCTTTCACACCAACCTTGCACCTTCGCCCGGGAGCGTTCATTTATGTGTTCAAATTGTTGCTCTGTAATTCTTCCTGCCGCTGTGGGGAGGCCAAGGTACTTTTCAGACATAGCTTCTCTTTGTATATTTAGAGCAGCTTTGACACCTCTTCTCATGGAGGCACCACAATTGGGGCTAAAATATACCGAGCTTTTCATCTTGTTTGCACTCTGGCCCGAGCCCACACTACACTGTTCTAAGATCTCATTCAGTCTCATGGCACTCCGACCATCTGCTTTTATAAAAATCAAGCAATCGTCAGGAAACAATAGGTGGGAAATCCATGGAGCAGAGAAGTTTACACGTATTCCCCTATCGATCCACCCTCCATCATAATTCTGCATCATACAAGATAATCCTTCTCCGCATAGCAAGAATAGATAGGGGGATACTAGGCAACCTTAACGTAACCCTCTTGAAGGGTTGAACGCAGGCAAAAGCTCGCCATCAACTTTTACTTGGAAGCTGACAGTGTTAACACACCGCATCACTAATGATATCCAGGCCTCATCAAAACCAAGTTGTTGCATTATTCCTTGCAAATACGCCCACTCAACTCAGTCATATGCTTTGATCATATCAATCTTGACTGCACACCATCCTTGTTTACCTGTCTTCTTTCTCATAGCATGAATGCACTCGTAAGATACAAGGACGTTGTCGGTAATAAGTCGTCCGGGAACAAAAGCACTCTGCTCTTCTGAAATTATCTCATCAAGAATCTCCCGTAAACGATTAGCCAACACTTTGGAGCAAAGTTTATACAACACATTACAGAGGGAAATTGGCCTATACTGAGTGATGTTTTGCGGATTTTTCACCTTTGGTATAAGGACAATTACTGTGTTGTTCACCGAGTCAGACATAAGGCCACCATTCAGAAAACCCAGAACTGCCGCAGTGACATCCGGTCCAATCAACTCCCAGTGTCGCTGGTAGAAACCCACGTGGAATCCATCACAACCAGGCGCCTTAGTAGGTCCCATAGCAAATAGAGCTGCCTTCACCTCCTCTTCGACGAACGGTCTCGTCAATCGCTCGTTCATAAACTTTGTTATTTTATGTGGTACATGGTGAAGAACTGCATCAATATTGGTATGTTCCTGAGCTGTGTACAGGCTTGTATAAAACTATTGTACCTCTGCATGTATATCTTCCTTTGTCTCACAGACTAAGCCATCTGCAGCCTGTAGACTACATATCATGTTTCTACTCTTGCGTGCAGCAGCACGCGCCTGAAAGAAACCAGTGTTACGATCTCCTGCCTTGAGCCAGTCAGCTCTAGACCTCTGACGAGCCATCAGCTCCTCTTTGTGAAGTAACTCAGACAGTTGTCGAGAAAGGTTTATCTCTTTGCATGTTGGGCCTCTAAACAGAGAGTTCGCTCTCTCCTTTTCATACTCCTTCCGAACCTTCTTTATCTTCTTCTTCACATCCCCAAACTTTTTTGATTTCCAGTCCGTGAGTTGAACTTGCATGTTCATTAGAGCATCATTTATGCCTTGCAGCCCTTCGACTCCTGCGCCCGTTCGCCACCCATGCATAACAGCGGCATCGTATGTTTCCTCCCTTTGCCATGCTTCTTCATACATGAAGCGGTGACGTCGTACTCCCGCTTCTCGCACTAAGCTCTTCAACTTAATTGCAAGCATACAATGATCAGACTTTGGAGATAAAATATGGCGGGCGAATGAAACTGGGTATAAGCCCATTATCGCTGGGTTTGCCATGTATCTATCCAAGCGAACTTTAACATTTGAGTCGCCTTGCTGCATATTGTCCCAAGTGAAAGGAACACCCTGGAACCCAGGTCGTGGAAATCACATGCATCAAGACACTCTCGAAAACCATCCATTTGCCACTCCGGGCGATCATGTACACCAAAAAACTCTGAGTTATCCACAATTTCATTAAAATCACCCCCGCAGAGCCATGGGGCGTCACTCTGAGTGTTGAGCCAACGCAATAGTTCCCAACTCTCGGCGCGCTCACTTCGTCTTGCTTTTGCATAGAAACCAGTAAACCACCACAACTTTCGATCACCCATCACATTCCTCACCATTACATCTATGTGTTGGTCAGAGAAATTGTTTAGGGTCACATCCACTTCTTTTGACCAGAACAAAGCCAGGCCACCACTTAGTCCATTGCTGCTAACTGGATAGCAGCCCTCAAAACCTAACCGTGACGTCAAATCACTGACTCTCCTTCCCTCGATCTTCGTCTCACACAAGAAGACCAAGGCGGGCACTTCTTGCTTCACTAGGTTGTGAAGCTCTCGAACTGTCTCCGGGTTCCCAAGCCCGCGACAGTTCCACGATAGGCAATTCATTGTGACCCGCGGGGCTGGTTCGCATCCTCCGCCGGTGTGTGAGCAGCATCCTCTACTGCTTTCTTTTTCTTTGAGTCCCTACTGTCATCCCTCAACCCCGATGATTCTTGCTCCTCGCTCTGCCTCTTCCTGTTTAAGGTGTCCTGGTCTTGCAGAAGAAGAACATTCTCCTTGGGCACATTCATATTCGTGGTATTGTCCATTACTACGCGACAGTAGACAATATTATTCCCACGGCCAGTGCGCCGACCACCCCGGTCATTTCCACCTCGGCCTCTTGCATTAAACTGGTACACAGTTTGTTTCACTGTACCCGCTGCTGGTTTTTCTGGCGAGGTCACCTCGATTCCTGGCTCAACCTCCTCACCCGCATATCATCTTCCTTGTGCTTGCCACCCTCTCTCGGCCCTTCAGTTTTGTATGCAAGAGCGTTGCCCCAGCTTCTGTTATGGTTGAAAGTATATCTAAGAGCCTCACGGTATGGCGGTCGTCCAAACTCATCTCTCCCCGCTGGCGTGGGACACATCAGTTCAGCATGCCCCAACAACCCGCAGAAGAAGCAAAAATACGGTAAACCTTCATACTGGATGTCGAAAAATTCAGTTTCCTTTGATCTCGCCTTTTCCAATTGAACCCACCGCATCAGTGGTTCATCAACTCTGATCCAAACTCTGAACCTTAAACAGTCTCCAAAGGCAAATCCCTTCGCGTCAGCATCCAGAGCCACCACATTGCCAACCATACTAGCAATGCGTTCTGGCCACGGTGGGCATAGCATGTTGAAAGGTAGATTGATCACCCGCACCCAAATCTTGAGTTTTTCAAACTTAAGCTCCGACGGACGTGATCTGATGTTGAACCTCTCCAATACAACACAGTGCTTTCCAACTATCCATGGACCCTCATCTAGGATCCGATCACAATCCCTTTTGTTCTCAAAGTTTGCTACAAACACATTATCTCCTGATGGTCTAAAACTCAGCCCCTTAGGGTTTCCCCAAGCTGGTCTAAGGGCATCCCCAATGGTGTTAACATGTAGGACTTTCCTGTACAGCACCTTACTGATCAACGCAAACAGATCCCCATCTGCCGTATCGTCCTCCTCGTCGATCACTAGCTTTGCCTTCTCTGTCTCCGTCAGATTGAGCATGTCCATCATCTGTTCTACCGTCTCCCTCTCCCTCCCCATGTTCCTCCTGTTTCCCGTGGCACTTGATTCCGCCATGTTCGCCCGACTCACCAAATCCGATCTCCTTCTCACCGGGCCCGCCAAGGGTGGGCAGGGACATCAAGGGCGTGTTTGGATGACTGCCTCGCACCTGGCTCGCACCCGCGATGCAAATTTCAGCGTCATTGGTTACCTGTGGCGCCTCCTCAGCCAGGCCCGATCCGTGCAAAATGAGCCCTCTCAGCCAGGCTGAGGGGAACGCAGGAATCGGACGTATTCGGGAACCAGGCCCGCGCCTGCACCCATGCCTCGACTGCAACCTCTCGTTCTCTTTCCTCTCTTTCTCTCACGCATCGAGTCGAAAAAACTAACCCACCGTCGTGGCCACCGCCGTCTGAGCCCCCGCATGCATAGTTCGGAGCTCCCTCGCCCGCCACCGGTCCAATCCCAGTCGCCGGCGCTCGTCGGCGCCCACGCCGGGCGCTCGCCTAAAGGCCTCGACAACGTCGGTTTCCGCAGCCGCCTCAACGCCGCCGAACTCCTCCATACCCGCGCGCACCTTGCCCTGCGACGAGCTCGCCGGATCTCGCCCCGCCCCGGCCTAATCTTCGTCGGCGGCCATCCTCCACACCCACGCCAGGCCCTGTGGATAAGCTTGTTGTGCCACCCGCCATCGATCGAGAGAAAATAGGGAGGAAATGAGCATCTGGCGCTGCGAGAACTACCCATCTGGCGCCGCGTTTCTCCGCTGTTTGAGCTTTGGTAGGTTCAGGTTTCAGTTCAGGCTTTGATTGACTTGGAATTTTTGTGCTACATGAAACGACAGTGCTGTACACGCAATATCTGGCGCATGATTTGTGCGCGACCTGATTAGAAGCCACAGATACTAGGCGATCCAATGTTAAATAAAATTGAAAGTTGAGCTTTGGTTCAGATTTTAGTTCAGGCTTGTTTTGGTTGTTGTTTTGGTTCAGATTTTAGTTCAGGCTTGTTTTGGTTGTTGTTTTTGTCCATGGGACGATCTAATTGGTCCAATTGGAATGATTAAAATTAGAAGAGAAAAGTTCACATAGAATTTAGCTCAAATGCAGCTACCAAACATCTGTTGTATGTAGCATCTCTCGTGCACCCATATCATGCAGCCTACCAAACACACATCTCAGCTCATCTTTGCATGAGCTCAACCAGGCCACACTCACCCAGAATCCTCCATGGGATGCAGGCTAGAGTTACCCAGGCAACCAAACACGCCCCAAAGTCCCCCCTTAGTCACCCCGAACAGACCTACCGAGAGAGAGGGCATCGGAGCACCGAGAGAGCCGGCGTTCAGAAACCCTACCTCGCGCCCCGGGGAGCCTTCAAGATCGCCCGTGCGCCGCCTCGTCACTCGAAACCCTAGGTAGCGTTTCGGGACTTCTGTCCTGACCGTCTCCTACCTGGACTGCACTCTCGTAGACTCAGTTCAATTGATTTTTCCCATGGCTGAAGAAGACCGACTCGGCCAGGAGCCCGACTCCTCTTCCCTTTCAGCTCGAGCGCCCAAGAAGGAAACTGGAGTAGTATAAAGGTAAGCCAATCCCCTCGACTTCCACCTCACATCGCACCACGAGACCACGAGATTCAGCAGCGAATCGAATCGAGCATCTCGAATCCGCGTTCCCATGGCGAGCTCCGATCCGAGCGGGAAGAAGGACTACTCGACGGCGATTCTCGAGAGGAAGAAGTCGCCGAACCGGCTGGTGGTCGACGAGGCCGCCAAATCCAATGACGACAACTCCATCGTCGCTCTGCACCCGGACACGGTGGATATGCTGCAGCTCTTCCGTGGAGACACCGTCCTGATCAAGGGCAAGAAGCGAAAAGACACGGTCTGCATTATGCTTCCGGATGACACATGTGACAAGACCAAGATCAGGATGAACAAGGTCGTCAGGAAGAACTTGAGGGTGCGGTTAGGTGATGTAGTTTCTGTTCATCAGTGCCCAGACGTCAAATATGGAAATCGTGTGCACATCCTTCCCGTTGATGACACGGTCGAAGGGATCACTGGAAACCTGTTTGATGCCTTCTTGAAACCATACTTCCTTGAAGCCTATCGCCCTCTTAGAAAAGGAGACCTTTTCCTTGTGAGAGGTGGCATGACAAGTGTGGAATTCAAGGTCATAGAGACTGACCCTGCAGAGTATTGCGTCGTTGCACCTGACACGGAGATATTCTGTGATGGTGAGCCTATCAAGAGGGAGGATGAGGAGAAGCTGGACGACGTTGGCTACGACGATGTTGGTGGAGCTCGCAAGCCGATGGCCCAAATCAGAGAACTGGTTGAGCTCCCGCTGCGCCATCCTCAGCTGTTCAAGTCCATCGGCGTGAAGCCTCCCAAGGGCATCTTGCTGTATGGGCCACCTGGGACCGGCAAAACCCTCATTGCCAGGGCTGTGGCTAATGAAACAGGTGCCTTCTTTTTCCTGATTAATGGCCCAGAGATTATGTCAAAGTTGGCTGGAGAAAGTGAGAGCAATCTCAGAAAGGCATTTGAAGAGGCTGAGAAGAATGCGCCGGCCATCATCTTCATCGATGAGATTGATTCCATAGCCCCAAAGAGAGAAAAGACCAATGGAGAAGTCGAAAGGCGTATTGTTTCGCAGCTGCTCACTCTTATGGATGGGCTTAAAGCTCGTGCACATGTTATTGTTATGGGTGCTACCAACCGCCCAAATAGCATTGATCCGGCTCTCAGAAGATTTGGAAGGTTTGACAGAGAGATCGACATTGGAGTCCCTGATGAAGTTGGACGGCTTGAGGTTCTCCGGATTCACACTAAAAACATGAAACTAGCTGAAGATGTTGAACTGGAGCATGTTTCTAGAGACACGCATGGCTATGTCGGTGCTGATCTCGCTGCCCTTTGTACCGAGGCCGCTCTCCAGTGCATTCGTGAGAAGATGGATGTTATAGACCTCGAGGACGATACCATTGATGCAAAGATACTGAATTCTATGGCTGTCACAAACGACCATTTCAAGATTGCACTGGGGACAAGCAACCCATCTGCTCTTCGTGAAACTGTGGTCGAAGTTCCAAATGTCTCTTGGGAAGATATTGGTGGTCTGGAGGGTGTCAAAAGAGAGCTGCAGGAGACCGTCCAATATCCGGTGGAGCATCCGGAGAAATTCGAGAAGTTTGGCATGTCTCCTTCCAAGGGTGTTCTGTTCTATGGCCCTCCAGGCTGTGGTAAGACCTTGTTGGCCAAGGCAATTGCTAACGAGTGCCAGGCTAACTTTATTAGTATCAAAGGACCGGAGCTGCTTACAATGTGGTTTGGTGAGAGTGAGGCCAATGTGCGTGAGATTTTTGATAAGGCTAGGGGGTCAGCACCATGTGTGCTCTTCTTTGATGAGCTTGACTCGATTGCCACCCAGAGAGGAAACAGTGTAGGCGATGCGGGAGGTGCCGCTGATAGAGTGCTGAATCAACTTCTTACCGAGATGGATGGAATGAACGCCAAGAAAACTGTGTTCATCATCGGTGCTACCAACAGGCCAGACATTATAGACCCTGCCTTGCTTAGGCCTGGGCGTCTTGATCAGCTTATCTACATTCCTCTGCCTGATGTTGAATCCAGGCTCCAGATCTTCAGAGCCTGCCTCAGGAAGTCTCCTGTGGCCAAAGATGTTGACCTGAATGAGCTCGCCAAATACACGCAAGGGTTCAGTGGTGCAGACATCACGGAAATCTGCCAGCGTGCATGCAAATATGCCATCAGAGAGAACATTGAAAAGGACATGGAAAAGGAGAGGAGGCGGAAGGAAAACCCTGAAGCCATGGAGGAAGATGTGGTGGATGAGATCGCTGAGATCAAGGCTGCTCACTTCGAGGAGAGCATGAGGTATGCACGCCGGAGTGTGAGTGATGCTGATATTCGCAAATATCAGGCCTTTGCTCAGACACTGCAGCAGTCCCGTGGTTTCGGCAGTGAGTTCCGGTTCCCTGACCAGCCAGCGGGAAGCGCTACCCCTGCGACCGATCCTTTTGCATCCACTGCCTCGGCAGCTGAAGAAGATGATTTGTACAGTTAAATTTTTACCATTATTTCCTTGTACTTATCATATTACTATGCTGGCATCTGTAAGACACGGGAAGACCATGTAATTATTTTTATGTGCATATTGTGATATATATACTGAAGATTGTTTCCTACCCCTAAAATAAAAAGGAAAAACACTTCCTATTGTCTCCGATTCCAGTCTGTGTGCCAATGATAATATCCATTGGCATGTGGTACAATTCTTCTCTACAGACTTCATCAAGGGTATTAAGCATCATTATATGGGATACTATTTTAATTCATTTAAATGTACTATTTCAATTCGTCTTCACTATATAATAGCATTGCTAATAAACCTTCTGTTATACATGATTGCCTCAGCCTCTCTGGCATGTTGACAAATTAGTTGCATTAGCTGAATCTTAAGTCTGTACTTCTGTACAATGCACTGATATCAATTTTTGGCAACCCTGTCGTGGAAGCTGAAGACGATAATTTATATAGTTGAATTGTCTGTTGTGCCATAAACTTACTCGTAAAAAGAAATGCAAACCTTTGATGACGTCTGTCTCCGAGTCCAATCTGTGTGCGTTTATTGGCATGTGGTAATTGTACTTCTTTAGTACCTTTGCTGCTCCACGGGCCGTGTTAAGGTGCTGGTTGGTTGAGGAATGGTGATCACGCTCAGTATCTGGATGGCAATACAGGGTATTAGCATCCTAGTATGTGATGTGATTTTTTCTTTTAAATGTACTAGTTCAGCTCCTTTTCATCCTAGTATGTTTTTTTACAAATAGTTTAGTTTTTGCTGAATCTTTTAAAATTCTTACATTCTTTGTTGGGTTTGCATAAATATACTATCATAAAACTAGCTATCGGAATACTCTGTTAACTAATGATGATTTAGAGACTCGTGGACTGTATGATACTATGACCATTGGACAGTGATGCTAAGATGTAACAAACTGGTGTTATTAACAGTACATAAAAAAAGGGCAGCCCCAGTGCATGTAGCTTCCGCTTGCGCAGGGTCTGGGGAAGGGTCCGACCACTTTGGGTCTATTGTACGCAGCCTTTCCCTACATTTCTGTAAGAGGCTGTTTCCAGGACAGTACATCTCACATTTAATTTGTTTTCCCTAATGTTTTACAGTAGCATTTAGATGACCGATGAATCACTCGTGTTGTATCAGTTTATTGTTCAACCGACACAGATAACGAACAAATGTTCAAGTTGCTGTTTTCAAATGAATTGCAGCCTTCAGAGTGCAACCTATCACCAGAATTTATTTTCAATTATAGGATTTCGGAATATGACTGCCCATGAACGAGATTGTAAAGTTTACTTCCCTTAGATTGACCGTCAAAACTTATAGCTCAATCTGGTAAGTGGTAGCTTCTGATATTAGTTAGAAATCTTGGTAATACTTTGGTGTAACAGGTGCTGGATTTTTCTTTTGTACCTTGTCGACGAGTAGGCATCATATCCTCCCTGATGCACCGATCTCAACTTTTGGATTCTCCAGAAAAATAACTGGATTATTCATGTTGATGTTGATTAGTTGTGCATTGTCAAGCTGAGTTAGCTAGCATTGAAGTATTGCTAGGAAACATAAAGGCCATAGGAGAAGAGTTGTTGCTTGGATGTTTAAACTGGTATAAATTGCTACCTATCTTATTTGATACCTGAAATCTGTAGAAAATAAACATATATTTTATTTTTATTTCAGTAACTGAAGCTTTTGACTTTTATAGGGGGGTTCTTGTTATTGGTATATTTACTTGATATATGTACTTGCCCTACTATAGTTGATCGGCATGTGTGTCATTTACCTATAAAATCTTTAAGGTAGTGAATTAAGTACAACTTACATCAGTGGTATTTAATTCTGTAAGGATTTCACGTTTCAGGAAAGATATATACCTGTGGTGAAGAAAAATGACATGTACAGGACAAGGATGAAACACTCTGCTCAAAACTATCAGGATGTTGTGGCTGCCTGCAGATTTGCTTACCTAGAAGCTCCATGGCTTGTTTGTTTGTTTTTGGATCTTTTTGGAAGGTATATTCTGAAAGAATTAAGTACTTTGATATTGAGGTGATATGCCCCTAAATCTGGATACTGGTTATGGGAGCTAAACTGCTGATGCACCGAAACTTAGTGGCTACAATCCCTAGTGGTGGACAGTGAATTTAAACTACATGCATTTCAAACCCCTTAAAAGCTGCACAATTGATGTTGTTGGCTGTATTGCTCTTAAAATGCCATGGCACCTGAAGATGATTTGTACAGTAAATTATATGTTGCGCCATGAACTTACCGTAATTTCCTTAATCAGAAAGCAAGCAAAGCAGTACTGAAATATGTCATGCAAAACAACGAGGATGAACTGACTCAACCTATCAAACACGCATCAAGTGGTAAAGATACTTAAACAGGAGTACAACTATAATCCAGATGTAAATATATCATTAATTCAGGTTACGAAACAAGTCACATAGCAGGAAGTGCACATTTCTATTCCAGATTAGAGCTTCCCAAGAGCATCCAACAAATTTCATTCATCACCAACACTTCTAGATTCAGACAAACGAGTCAACACCAGGTAACTACAAGCACTGCCAGAAACTAGCGATCTAAGAGGAGGTGAACTTGGTGACGGCCTTGGTGCCCTCGGAGACGGCGTGCTTGGCGAGCTCGCCGGGGAGGACGAGGCGGACGGAGGTCTGGATCTCCCGGGAGGCGATGGTGGGCTTCTTGTTGTAGCGGGCGAGCTTGGCGGCCTCGCCGGCGAGCTTCTCGAAGATGTCGTTGATGAAGGAGTTCATGATGGACATGGCCTTGGAGGAGATGCCGATGTCGGGGTGGACCTGCTTGAGAACCTTGAAGATGTATATCTTGTAGGTCTCGACGCTCTTCTTGCCCTTCTTGCGGCCCCTCTTCTCGCCGCCCTCCTTGGAGGCGGTCTTGCCCGCCGGCAGCCGCTTCTCGGCCTTGGGCTTCTTCGCCGCCGGGGCCTTCTCGGCCTTCTCCGTCGTCGGCTCCTCCTCCGCGGGCTTCTTCGCCGCCGGCTTCTTCTCCGCCTTGGGGGCCATCGCTGCTGAGGCTGATCGGGGTTGGGGGCTTCGCTGGTGGGCTGTGACTCGTGAGTGCTGGAAGAAGGTGGGGAATTTAGAGCGAGATGAGAGGTAGTGAGGGGCGGTGCTGCTGGGTTTATACAGAGGGGAGGTGCGCGCTGATTGGTGGAAGGGTGGGTGCCCCGGATCGGTGACGTGGAACCGTGCGATGCGTTCGGCGCTGTTTTTTGTGGACGGGCGGGATGCGTTTCGGCGCGGATCGCCGTTCCTGGCGAAAAGATACGGGCGGGAACGGAAAAGCCGGAACCGCGCGCTGATTACGGAGCGCGCGACCGCGAGAATGGTTTTGGATTTCTGACGGGCAGCGCTATGTATCGCTACAGGCAGCCACGAGGTAGAGGACCGCGAGCACACGAGCGAGCACACAAGCCTCGCACCGCTTGCTAAAATAAAAAACTCTGGTTTTTTCACTTTGGTTTTCACTCTTTTGGTCCTTTCCTAATTTGGGAACATTCTTGTTTTTTAACCTTCTTTCACCGGTTTACCTTTTCTTTTTCCTGGTTTTCTCTCATGGCTTTACCGGTTTTATTAAAAACGAAAAAATCATAAAAATGTTTGCGAATTCTAAACATATCCGTAGATTCGGGAAAAGGCAAACTAAAAACATGAATTCAAAAAATGTTTGTGAACTTAAAAATATTTATGAATTTAAAAATTCACGCAAAATAGAAAAGATTGTAGATTGAAAATATGTTCACAGATTCAAAATTGTCTGTATATTTGAAAGGTGTTCATGAATTTGAAAAAACGTTCATGCAGAGTAGAAAAAGTATCCGTGGATTCAAAAAGTTCATGTATTAAAAATTGTTAATTCAAACAAATCGCGAATATGAAAACTGATTGCCATTTCAAACAAAATTGTGGATTTAAAAATGTTGGCATATTTGGAAAAAGTTCACTAATTCAAAAAATAGTTCGCAGATAGAAAAAATGTTCACAAGTTTGAAAAAAAAAAGCAGAAAAAATTGAAATGTCCACTAATTCAAAAACATCACATATTTATATAATGTTCACAAAATTGAATGGTTCACTAATTTTCAAATTTCTCGCAATTTCTAAATGGGAAGGCCCATATGGCATTGAAAAAGTTTTCCATTACGGAGCTATCAAGATAAATAACATTGATGGCTAGAAAAAGATAAATAATGTTGAAGGAAATAAATCCAAGATAGTTAATGGGCAACGACTTAAACATTATATTGCAGGTAATCCCATTAACATTGATTCCGATGTTATTCAAGTAATTACACCGGAAGAGTACATAGAAAAAACCTTTCGGAAGATTCCGAAATTCTGAAAAAGGAATAGGTATATGATACGGTAAGTAAACCGACTCCGAAAATTCCATAAAATGTTTTTGTTAGTTTTGGAATATTTAATGATTTTTTGGGAAAAAGATACATATGAGGCGGTGCCCGAGAGGCCCACATGGAACCCCCCCCCTGTCGTGCTGTATGTCCATGTGGGGGGCTAGCCCCCCCCCCTCTCCCTCGACTCTTCGTTTTCTTCTCGTATGCTTGTCCTGCAAAGTAAAAGTTCCTATAAAATCCCGAGGACGATCTGACCTCCGTATCACATGTTTTCCTCTTGTTTTCATTTCGAGCTATTTTCTGCAAGGGTTTCGAGGTCAAGTTCATCGTGCCTTCTTCCTTCTCCAACGACGTTGAAGATGATGCTCAAAAGTTGAAGGAGGATATTGAGAGGGAGTTGATGGAGGACGTTGCGTTGGAGGAAGAATCGGGGAACCCCGTAAAAGCTCAAGCACCGGAGTCTAACTAAGAGACTCTGGCCAGCATCTCCATTGCCCCCATCTCATCCAGGACCTTGAAGATGGCGATAATTCACTCAGGTTTCAAGGCATTAGAGGACTCTACTCAAAGAAGCCCTCGCCTTGGTTACAAAGGAACCCTTTTCATAATTTGGTTCACAATTATGGAGTTGATAATACGTCTCGCTTGCAACCCTCCAATTGGTACATCTCCAATCCAAGTGAAAGTGATGCAGGAAATACAAATCCATGGGGACTAGAAAACAAGGATATTATGCGTGAAGTTAAATTAATGTTATCATGATACAATGCTTGCTTCACAAGATTCGAAGACCTGAAGGAGATCCTTTTGGATCTCATCAAGGAGAGCAAGTGTGCCCCTTCACCACCTGCATCACCAAAGAAGGAAACTTGAGTACTTGGGTATGAGCACACTAGTTCTAGATACACAACAGACAGCTATTGATGTAGGGTGGAAACCCTAGGGGCTGATCTTTCACGAAAGGAGCGGATCCCGCGATGAACACGAAGAACACGAGGGGAAACACGAGGGGAAATCACAAAGGGGCACAAAGAGAAACACTCAAACCAACAAGATTAAGTCACACATGTGCTACATCCTCAAAACACGAGAGGAGATACAAGATCCACGATCAACAAAGGGCGATACAAATGGTAACCGGTCTTCTCCGTGAGGAGGTCTTGATGGTCTTCTCCGTGAGGAGGTCTTGAATCCAAGTGGATCTTCTCCGAAGAGGGGCTGCGGTCTCTCTCGAGGAGTAGATCCGATATGGATGAGCGAGGCTCTATCTCTCAAATGAGCTATCACAACGCTAACCCTAAAACGTAGCTAGGAGGAGAGTATATATAGTCTAGGGGAAAGGGTAAATGGGCATTGGCCCTTTACTATGCGCAGACAAACGGGGCCGGACATCCGGGCGTCGGGCCGGATGTCCGGGCCTTCGGGAGGAGCCGGATGTCCGGGGCTGGGGGCGGATGTCTGGGCTGACGGGGCTTCTCTTCTGTCCTCTGTTTGCAGCTTGTCCGGATATCCAGGCGTTGGGGCCGGATTTCTGGGTCGGGCCGGATGTTCGGGCTGGGGCCAGATGTCCGGGGCCTGTAGATGCTCGGCGGCTGGAATGTTGTTGTAGTTGATGTCTCTAGTGACCGGATGTCCGGGCCCTGGAGCTGCCTTCTTTTCCTTTCGGCATTCCTCTTCATCCGTGGACTTGGCGGCTTGTCCGTCTTCACATGCATCTTCGGGAGGGTCCTCTTGGTACCTAATCATGGACAACATATCGGACTTAGGTAGTAGCCATGTCTCGAGAGGATCATATGTAATATCACTAAGGAGAGAAGTCACCTCGGTCTCGAGAGCTTTAGCTCTAGCTCGAGTCATAGGTCCTCTTGGCACTTTGTGAGACGATGGTAGGTCCATGGGGATAACCGTAGGATGCTTCGCATCATCTCCCCTCCCTTGGGGAAGATCCGACCTTGGATCGAAATCCTCATCACCATGGTAGGGCGAGAGATCTTTGACGTTGAAGATGTCGCTCACGGAGTACTTGTCGCGTGGAATGTTGATCCTGTAGGCGTTGTTGTTGTAGCGTTCAAGCACCTTGAAGGGTCCATCCGCTCATGGTCGAAGTTTGGACTTGCGTTCATCGGGGAAGTAGTCCTTGCGAAGGTGTAGCCACACAAGATCTCCAATGTTGAACACCATAGGGTGCTTGTTGATGTTGAGCTTGGTCGCAAGTCATTATACTTGGCGCTCGATGGTGTGCCTTGTATCTTCATGCACCTTCTTGAAATGGTTCACACGTGCGCTTGCGGCCATATTGATGCGCTCTTGTAGTGGTAGAGGGAGAATGTCCAAAGGGAACAATGGGTTTAAATTGTAGTGTCTGTGGGCTTGACTGCCGATGTATTATTTGGTATGATAAGGCCGCTCCGTACTTCCGCTGCCAGGGCCGCAATGTGCTCCTCGGTGCGGAGGGAGTGTTCCATGTTTCCATTGACTGTTATAACACCGCGGGGTCCAGGCATCTTGAGTTTGAGATAGGTATAGTGTGGGACCGCGTTGAAATGAGCGAACGCGGTTCATCCAAGCAGCGCATGGTAGCCACTGCGGAAAGGGACGATGTCGAAGATCAAGTCTTCGCTTTGGAAGTTGTCCGGCAAACTGTAGACAACCTCCAATGTGATTGAGCCCGTGCAACAGGCCTCTACACCAGGTATTACTCCCTTAAAGGTGGTTTTAGTGGGCTTGATTCTTGACGGATCAATACCCATCTTGCGGACTGTGTCCTGATAGAGCATGTTAAGGCTGCTGTCGCCGTCCATGAGGACTCGCGTGAGGTGGAATCCATCAATAATTGGGTCGAGGACTAGCGCGGCCGAGCTTCCGTGACAGATACTGGTCGGTGGTCTCTGCAATCAAAAGTGATCGGACAGGCTGACCATGAGTTGAATTTTGGGGTGACTGGCTCGATCGCGTAGACATCCCTTAATGCGCGCTTGCGTTCCCGCTTGGGGATATGAGTAGCATATATCATATTCACCATTTTGATCTCGGGGGGGGGGGGATTTCTTTTGTCCCCCTGTGCTCGGTGCGCGAGGTTCCCTGTCGTCATCCTCGATGGGCGACCCTTTTCTCCTTATGTTCGACATTTAACTTGCTGGCCTGTTTGAAGACCCAACAACTTCTGTTGGTGTGGTTGGCAGGCTTGTCAGGAGTGTCGTGGATCTGGCAAGGTCGATCAAGTATTCGGTCTAGGCTTGATGAACCGTCTTTGTTTCGTTTGAATGGCTTCTTCCGTTGACCGGATTTGGAGCCACTGAATCCGTCATTGACCGCCGTATCCTCTACATTATCATTGTTGCTTCGACGCTTATGCATGTTGTGTCAGGGCCTTCTATTGCCGTTTCTAGCTTCAGAAGTGCCAAGGTCGCTGGTGCTATTGCTGCTACGGGCTAGCCAGCTATCTTCGCCCGCGTAAAAGTGGGTCATTAGTGTTGTAAGGGCTGCCATGGACTTCGGCTTTTCTTGGCCGAGGTGTCGGGCGCGCCATTCATCGCGGATGTTGTGCTTAAAGGCCGCTAGGGCTTCGGCGTCTGAACAATCAACAATATGGTTCTTTTTAATTAGGAACCTGGTCTAGAATTTCCTAGCCGACTCTCCGGGCTGCTGGACTATATGACTGAGGTCATCGGCATCCGGAGGCCGAGTATAAGTGCCTTGGAAGTTGTCTCTAAAGGCATCCTCCAAGTCTTCCCAGCTTCCAATAGAGTTTTCTAGGAGGCTATTTAACCAGTGTCAAGCTGGCCCCTTAAGTTTTAGGGGAAGGGATTTGATGGCGTGTAGATCGTCCCCGCGAGCCATGTGAATGTGGAGAAGAAAATCTTCAATCCATACTGCGGGATCTGTTGTGCCGTATTATGATTCAATGTTGACGGGTTTAAACCCTTCTGGGAACTGGTGCTCCATTACCTCATCGGTGAAGCATAGGGGGTGTGCGGCGCCTCTGTACCAGGCCATGTCACGACGCAGTTCGGATGAAGTCCGTATGCAGTTTTTGGCCTGGGCGTGGTTATGCTTGTCGCGCCAGGCTTGATAGTCGTCTTCTCGTGCCGGGGCACGCCCCCGCGATCCATAGATTGATCTGGTCTGACCTGCTTTATTTTCCAGGTCATGTTGTAGGTTATATGTGTATCCCCGAACTATTGTTTCTCTACTTTTTACGGCGAGGTGGTGCGGGATGGTGTTCGGCTTGAGTTGCCATTCTGTCCCGGCCACGTGGTGGTTGGTCAGTGTGACGCCTCGAGACTGGCGCTCCAGATGTCTTCTATGTTTTGCATGTCAGCTCTGTTATTTATTTGTTTGTTGCATTCATCTTTGCATCATGTGCATTGCATCATGTCATCATGCCATTAAGTTTTCCAACTTCACTAAATAGAATGCATAGATCTTTGATATATTTAAATTGAGGGAACTCACATGGTGATTTCTCTATATAACATATCCTCCTAATATTTATGGAGCTATTAAAAATATTCCATTAGTTTGGGATCATCCATAACACACGTGCAATTTAATTCCATGCCTTTTCTATCTCAATATTCTTGACCTCAAATTTTTCCCACAAATCCTTTCGCCACCTTCCCGAGCTCCACCAAAATTCCCAACATTTTTGGCATATTCAAAACCTTGATCTTACTCAAACCATTTGAATTAAATTCAAATGGATTTGAATTAAATTCAAACGGATTTGAATTCAGATCTTTCAATCATGCCACTTTTATTTTTCTGGATCGAGCTCATTTTTGTGAGTCCGGGAAAATAATCCCCTTGCACAAACTCTTTCTCTAACCTTTTCTTTTCTTCCCTTTTCTTTCTCTTTATTTTTATGATATTAGAAGAGAGGTTAAGAGAGGGAGAGCCCAGCCTTGCCTCTTGGGCCTCCTGTAGCCGCAGGCCACTCAGGCTCAGCAGCAGCCAGCCCAGTCCCTCTGCTCTAACCCTAGCGCTGACCGAACCCACTCCTCTTGATCTCTCCCTCGTCCCGATCCCTCTCTTCCTCGTGCCGCCGCCAGAGAGAAAGAGAGAGAGCGTGCAGTTCGAGCGTCGAACCTCCTCGCTGCAAGCACCTTCGCCTCCCCGCCATGGCACCCCCACAGGAGCTCCCGTCCACCGGATCGGGTCGCCTCCGCCCGGTTCCTCTCGCCTCCTCCGCGCGCCTCCCTCCCTTGCTCTGTCGCCGCCTCGCTGCTACCTCCCCGCCTCCGGCGAGCGCCGCCTCTATGCTCGAGCTCCTTCGCCTTAGCCACCTCCTCCCGCTCGCAGGCCCTCTCCTCTCCTGCACCTCATCCCCGACGCCGGCAAGCCTGCCGCCGCGCGCGACCACGCCAACCTCTCCTTCCTCGGCCCGACCTCCTGTACCACGCCTTCGTTCCCACGATGTCAACCTTCCCTTCGACCTCTGTTGTCGCAACTCTGTGGTTCGTGGTTGCCCTCTGCCTCAAGCCCAAGCTCGAGCCCTGCCCGTCGCAGCCGTGGACAACCACCTCGTTGGCCTCCTCATTGCCTTTGCACCACACCGCACCACCAAGACCGCTGCTCTCGCACTGCCTCTTGCTCTGCCCGAATCCACCACAGCCTCACCGGATAGCTGCACCACCGGCCTTCTGTCTTGCTTCTTTTGGACCAGCAAGAACATCGTCAGGAATGATATGTCTCCAACGCATCTATAATTTTTGATTGCTCCATGCTATTATATTATCTAATTTGGATGTCAATGGGCTTTATTTTACACTTTTATATCATTTTTGGGACTAACCTACTAACCGGAGGCCCAGCCCAAATTGTTGTTTTTTTGCCTATTTTAGGGTTTCGTCGAAAAGGAATATCAAACGGAGTCCAAACAGAATGAAACCTTCGGGAACGTGATTTTCTCAACAAATATGATCCACGAGACTTGGAGTGGGTGTCAAGAAACAACCGAGGAAGCCACGAGGCAGGGGGCGCGCCTACCCCCCTAGGCGCGCCCTCCACCCTCGTGGGCCACTCATTGCTCCACCGACATACTTCCTCCTCCTATATATATCCACGTACCCCCCCAACATCTAGGAGCACCACGAAAACCTAATTCCACCGCCACAACCTTCTGTACCCGAGAGATCCCATCCCGGGGCCTTTTTCGGAGCTCCGCCGGAGGGGGGCATTGATCACGGAGGGCCTCTACATCAACTCCATGGCCTCTCCGGTGATGTGTGAGTAGTTTACTTAAGACCTACGGGTCCATAGTTATTAGCTAGATGGCTTCCTCTCTCTCTTTGGATCTCAATACAAAGTTCTCCTCGATCTTCTTGGAGATCTATTCAATGTAATCTTCTTTTGCGGTGTGTTTGTCAAGATCCGATGAATTGTGGGTTTATGATCAAGTTTATCTATGAACAATATTTGAATCTCCTCTGAATTCTTTTATGTATGATTGGTTTATCTTTGCAAGTCTCTTCGAATTATCAGTTTGGTTTGGCCTACTAGATTGATCTTTCTTGCAATGGGAGAAGTGCTTAGCTTTGGGCTTAATCTTGCGGTGCTCGATCCCAGTGACAGAAAGGGAAACACCACGTATTGTATTGTTGCCATCAAGGATAAAATGATGGGGTTTATATCATATTGCATGAGTTTATCCCTCTACATCATGTCGTCTTCCTTAAAGCATTACTCTGTTCTTATGAACTTAATACTCTAGATGCATGCTGGATAGCGGTCGATGTGTGGAGTAATAGTAGTAGATGCAGAATCGTTTCGGTATACTTGTTGCGGACATGATGCCTATACACATGATCATACCTAGGTATTCTCGTAACTATGCTCAATTCTATCAATTGCTCGACAGTAATTCGTTTACCCACCGTAATACTTATGCTCTTGAGAGAAGCCACTAGTGAAACATATGGCCCACGGGTCTATCTTCCATCATATTTGAAAGTGCGTTATATCGACTAGAGGGGGGGTGAATAGGCGATTTTTATGAAAGTCTTCAGAACGTGGAAGTTATGAAGACAAACAGTAGAGATATGCCTATCACTATGCAGCGGAAGTTAGATTACACTACGCAAGCCATGATCAAGTATTCAACAGAGTGAAAGCACAATGACAAGTAGCTGCAGTGTAATAAGGATCAGGTAGGAAGAGGTTATGAAGCCAAACAAATCATACAATTACGTTGTGAAGACAAAAGATATAGCAAGCATGCAATGGCTTCACAATGAGTAACAGTAAGTAAAAGGAAGTGAAAATGAAACCAGTGACTCGTTGAAGACAATGATGTGTTGGACCAGTTCTAGTTACTGTGTCAACTGTACGTCTGGTTGGAGCGGCTAGGTATTTAAACCTTAGGACACCCAGTCCCGGACACCCAGTCCTGAACACGCAGCTCAGGACACCAAGTCCTCACCGTATTCTCCTTGAGCTAAGGTCACTTAGTCCTCGCCCAATCACTCTGGTAAGTCTTCAAGGTAGACTCCCAAACCTTCACAGACTTCGTTCACTGGCAATCCACAATGTCTCTTGGATGCTCTGAACGCGACGCCTAACCGTCTGGAGGATTCACAGTCCTCAAGTGTAATAAGTCTTCAGATCACACAGACAAGAAGACTTAAGTGATGCCCAATGTTCTCTGGCTCTGGGTGGTTAGGGCTTTTCTCCTTGCTAGGAATTTTCTCTCAAAGGCTTCGAGGTGGGTTGCTCTCAAACGACAAAAGTCGTGCACTAAAATCTGAGCAGCCAACCGTTTATGGTTGTAGGGGGTGGGCTATTTATAGTCACTTGGCAACCCGACCTGATTTGTCGAAATGACCCTGGGTCACTAAGGAACTGACACGTGTCTCAACGGTCAGATTTCAAACTCTCATGGCAACTTTACTTGGGCTACAAGCAAAGCTGACTTGTCCGGCTCTGGACAAGATTCGCTCTCATTGTCTTCACTCGAAGACATAGGTTTTTAGTTTAGGCATCACTTCAGTCATTCTGACTGGTTCTCCTGGCCCCCACTTAATAGTATGGTGGTTCCTATGACTCAACACAAAAAGAAAAAGAACTACGGAAGATCTAAGTCTTCGAGCTCCATAGGCTTCATAACGTGTCTTTTTTTGTCATAGTCTTCAATGTGAATATCTTCATATACCACCTTTGGCTTCAATGTCTTCATACATTTTTAGGGGTCATCTCTGGTAGTGAAACCGAATCAATGAGGGACTTCTACTTGTGTTATCCTACAATTCTCACAAACACATTAGTCCCTCAACTAGGTTTGTCGTCAATACTCCAAAACCAACTAGGGGTGGCACTAGATGCACTTACAATCTCCCCCTTTTTGGTGATTGATGACAAGCTAGTTGAAGTTTTCAACGGGGAATATAGTCTGTGAAATTGTAAAGGATAAGGAATTGTCTTCATAAGTTGCAAGGGCTCCCCGTCAAGATGTGCATATAAGTTAATTTGCTTTTGGAATGCAAATGCACATGGCAGGTTGTATCCACTTCAGCTTATGATGACAATCCACTATGCATGTGAAAGTATATGAAGATAATGACATGCATAATGAAAAATGGACGTCTGCAGAATGAGATAAGTGCGGAATTTATCTTCGGAAAACAGGGTGGCAAACAAGTAGCAGACGACCATCGAGTTTTAGTGTTACAACTCAAAGAACCAAATGAAGCAAAAACAAGAGTTGTAAGCACGAAACAAAATATAGCAAAACATAAAGCACCCGCCCATATGGACCCGCTTGAAGACTATCAACCCATATGCTTCTCCCCCTTTTGTCAGCAAGGATCAAAAAGGTTTGAAGACATAGAGTGTCTACTCGTTCCTAGGAGCAGCAGGGTCGTTGGAGGTGTTTGGCGGTGCAGAAGAGCTTGGAGGTGCTTAAGCAGGTGGCGGTGAGGTAGCATCGTCTTCTTCATCAATGATTCTGGCAGTGACTGTGGCAGCAGATGAAGAAAACTCAGAGTCTTCAAGTGATGGTGTGTTTCGCATCACAGCCCTTCTAGGAGGTGTGGTGTCAAACTTGAATCGCTCAGTGAAGCCATCCTCTTCAAGTTCAGCTTCAGTACATATCATTGATAGCCCTTTCCATGTACGACGACAGGTTTCATGAGTGACGAAAGCATTCTTGGTGGCAAGATTTCGAAGACGATTAACATCCACCAAGAGGCTTTTCATCTGACGCTTTAGCCAGTCATGATGCCTATCTTGTTTTTGATGAAGGGCCACAAGAAGCTCTCGGTTATTGAGAACACGAGCGCGCTTCTTGGGTCTTGAAGCAGTTGCACTATCAGTGGCTTCAGTTGAAGCAGGGTGTGGCACACGTGTAGTGCCAGCCAAAGGATACACCCCGGAGATGGCTTCAACACCTTCATCGTTCTGAGTGAAGCTCTGGTGTTCTGCATTCTGAAGACTCAACAGTTGCTTGGCAGGCTCAGGATATATAGCTTCAGTAGAGGTATCCACATCTGGCAAGAAGATCCGATGGTTTCGGGCTGAGGGCTGATACGAGATTGCAGAGTGCAGTTTGATCAGCCTCATCACCCAAGGAGCATAGAACTTCAAACCAAATAAATCTGAGCCTGACGCTGCAAGTTGGCGTATGAAGAAATCCTGTGCGTTGAAGCATTTGCCATGAAGGATATAGAATATGAGAGTCTTCATTGCACCCTCAATCTTGGCATGTGGAGAGTGTCCCTTAATGGGCCAGAGAGTCCGCCGGATGATGTGATATATGGTCCTGGGCAGGAACTCAAAGTCTTCAACGAAGAACTCTGTTAGATAAGGAGCATCGTGGGGCAATGGCTTCATCATTGAGAGCATCTGACTCATATTTGGTTCAGGCCTCTGGAAGATGCTCTCAATAGCTTCAGCATGTAGTTGACAGCCTTCCTCGAAGAATTCGCCAGGAGTGGGCAGGCTGGTGAGCTCAATGATATCAAATGCATTGGCTTCATGATGGACATTGCCGGTCATCCACTCTAGGACCCAAGTCTTCAGATCTCTGTTGTATCCTTTAATGTGGAGGGTGGCATAGAACCGAAGCAGAAGCTCTTCATTCCAGTGCTCTTCATTAGTGACAAACTGCAGCAGACCCACTTGCTTAAAGCAATCCAAAGCTTCCTCTAGACAGGGCAGACCAGCAATGGCTTCAACATCAAGGCGCTTGTGCGGGAAGATGCGACCTTGGTTGTATAGGATGCATGAATAGTAGTTGCGCTGAGGATAGCTCCAGAACCTATCTGATGAAATCCTTTCCCTTGAATATGGGTTCTTGGAGCTGTTGAAGAACCTATTGTCTGCCTTGAAGCTATTGATGTCAAAGGAGCCAGGTACTGATGCGGGACCTGGGAACCTTGGCAGCCTCGGGACTGGCTTCTGGACATGAGGCTTGTGCTCAACATGGTAATCAAATTGAGGACCTGCAGCAGACTCAGGAACAGAAGTGTCTTGATCAGTAGCTTCACTGGCTGCTGAAGCTTTTGGTGGGGAGGGCTCCACATTGGCTTCAGTGTTTGTTGTGGCAGCCTCAACATTTTCAGCCTCCACTCGACTAGCTGGAGGGTCAGACTTAGGCACGTTCTCCTGGAGAACTGCTTCAGAGTGTAGCGGGGGAGTAGGATCTTGTGGTACTTCTTCATTTTCTTCGGCAGATGCAGCCGGAATGTCTTCAGCACAGACTTGAGGCCTTGGACCTTTGCGAAGCCTGTGAAACGCAGACGACGCCTGTGGTGTTGGAGCGGGCTGGGCCTCAAAGTCTTCTTCCTCTTGGGGGCGATCCGCCCATGACGCATCTTGTGCAATTGGTGTCAGAGGACGACCAATGCTGATTAGTTCGCTTTGTTCATTCTGAGGAAGGGCTGCTTCATCTTGTACATTGTCCTGATGACCAATGTCTTCAGCAGCAATGGGGTCGGCTGCTGGTATGTCTTCAGCTTCAGGAGCCTCTGTGGAAGCAGACTCATGAACTGTCCGTTGCCGTTCTGCGTTGGGGTGAACCGTAGAGATAGGTTCAACTATCAAGGGCTCTGTGGGAGCAGCCCGAGATTTCTTGATCTTTCGCTTCTTCTTGCTGGGGGCAGTAGGAGAGGCTTCAGAGCTTTTCCTTTTCCTTGCTTCAGCCTCAGCAGTTCTTGTCTTCTTAAGCTCTGAAGCTGTTGACCGGCTCTTTGGCTTCGAGCCAGTCGTTGCAGTTGCGAAGACAATTGGAACTGCTTCTTGCCTAGGTGCCTCTGGTTCAGCCATAGCAGGCTTTTTCTTCTTCTTCGCGGCCATCTTGGGGTCGATGCCAGGACGCCCAAGTGCCTTGCGCTTCTCAGCCTCATTGTAGGCTTGTACACATCTTTCAGCCAGAGACTTCATCTGCTCACGTGAGCCCTGAGCTTCTGCACGCTTCTTCAGAAAATTTTCTTTGAGCTCATGCATCATGGTCTTGAAGCTCTTCACTTCTTATATGCTGAGCTTGGCCATATTCTTCTTGAACTGAGCCTTTTCACGATCAATTTTCTGCTTCAGTTCAACAATGCGTTGGGCAATGGCAAGTTCTGAAGCAATAGCGCCTTGGAAGGCGACGCTGAGGCCAACGGGCAGCTGCAGATCTTCGAAGCTGATGTCTGGTGTGGCAAACCATTCGTCGATGAAGTTGTGGATGATGGCGACATCAAAGAGAGGCAAATTGTTGAAGATTTCAGCTTCCTCTTTGCTCTTGATGAGCTGCTCGAGAGCGTCATCTCCAAGATCTTCATCACTTGATAGATCAATGGCTTCGCTGCGCAGAATGACAGCAACTATGAGCTCTTTACCGGTGTGTGGCTGAGGCACCTTGGCCTTCTGGGGCTTGGAGACGTGGGATACGTCTTCAGACTGCACACTGTCTTCAGGAGGTGCAGTTGCCAATGGCTTCGCCCTTGAGATTTTTGATGAAGGGGCTGGCTTTGAAGCTTTTGGCTTCTTCGACTGCTTTGGCTTCGGTACAGCAGGAGCTTCATCAGACTCAGAGTCAGCTGGGGGGTCATTCACGGCAGTCCCTTGGACTAAGATGCGGGTGATGAGGTCCTCAAGGTTGGCATACGAACCGATGATATTGGGTTCTGCGTCGCGTGTGCCATCTGCCCTTGGTGCTGAGGGACCAGGGTTGAAGTCTAACCCAAATTTCTTCTTGTTGAGCTTCGCTGATTGTTGGGAAACTGGAAGTTGTGCTTGAACAGATTGTCGTCACGACACCAGAGTAGTGACGACGGATGTGCATCATCAGGCTATGGCCCACGAACCATGCATGGATAGAAGCTTTGGGCAATAGCTTCATCTCTAGTCCTGGGTACAAGGTTCTTGTATAAGATGTCTCCCCACGGACTTTTGATGGCACTTTTCTCAGCATACTCTTGGGTTGTGAAGCGGTATTTGAACCATTGTTCAGCCCAATAGCGTCGAATCCATTGGATTCGGGACTTGCGCTGCCCATAATTCTCTTCGGGATCTGTTTTATACGTTTCTGCCAGGTCTTCAGGCAGATCTTTGGAAGTTCCTCCACGTCTCTGTCTGCCCCCCTTCCTTGCTGCTGCTTCTGAAGCCATAAACTTTAACTTGAAAGGCTTCAAAACTTTCAAAGGCTTCAAAGGCTTTCTTTGCTGGACCAACAGGAACTGGCTTCAGGAGAATTTATGTGATGCTGTAGGAATTCTGCAAATGAATGCAGACTATGAGAACCGAAGGATTCTCCCACGGACATGTACCTGTGACAGCATTAAGGTACGAGGGAAGGGGAAGAGGTCATATGCATTCTCAGAAGGTTTTGAAGATTAATCAGTTTTAGAAGACATTGACCTCATCGTGCGAAGACATTCACTCATAGATAAGAAGTTGGTTCCAGATTTGTACGAACCCACAGATCAGTACAAGTGAGGAATCTAACTACTTCATGAAGCACAAGTGAATATACTAGGCATGTTATGAGATGCAGATAGAGAGATCCAACTTGTGTGAAGAGAAACTTCTTATGGTAGAAAGTGACAGAACCATGAGATCAACCGGGGCTATAAAAAGAAGTTTTATTTACCACACTTGGAACTGCTAGACGGAGTGGGAGATGATGCCGAGCAGTTCAATCCTCCGTGCCCTAACTTGGCGACGGAAGACACCTACGGCGACGGCGGAGAGGACGATGTCCGCGGTCGGCGTGAAGACGGTGTCGGAGAGGTTGCGGCAGCGAAGCGCTTCGTCGCCGACGTCGTCGAGAGCTAGCGGTGGCGCTAGGGTTCGTGCGAGGGTGGAAGAAGGAGATAATGACCGAGGTAAGTGTGAATTTATAGGCTCAGGGGCGGCACTGTGCTATTACACAGGTGCCCCTGGCGATTCGCATCTGAGGAACGCGTGGCCAGTTTGCGGAAGTTTGGGGTTTGTTCCACTTCCCACGCACGCCTGGATTGTCGGGCAGTCATTCCTGCTTCTCCGGATTTTATGTGGAGGAATGAGCATTGAAAATGGACTTTATGGTTGTCTCTATATCTTCTGCTGACAAGGACGCAGTGAAGACATTTGACAGTTTCAATAGAATGCATATGACTTGGAGAGATAGAGTTTGAGATAGAAAGCATAGAGAGATTGGGGGTCTGATCACATTCACTTAGTTCAAAAGATTCAACCAAGAAGACATTAACTGGTTCTCCTGGACCCCACTTAATAGTATGGTGGTTCCTATGACTCAACACAAAAAGAAAAAGAACTACGGAAGATCTAAGTCTTCGAGCTCCATAGGCTTCATAACGTGTCTTTTTTTGTCATAGTCTTCAATGTGAATATCTTCATATACCACCTTTGGCTTCAATGTCTTCATACATTTTTAGGGGTCATCTCTGGTAGTGAAACCGAATCAATGAGGGACTTCTACTTGTGTTATCCTACAATTCTCACAAACACATTAGTCCCTCAACTAGGTTTGTCGTCAATACTCCAAAACCAACTAGGGATGGCACTAGATGCACTTACAATCTCCCCCTTTTTGGTGATTGATGACAAACTAGTTGAAGTTTTCAACGGGGAATATAGTCTGTGAAATTGTAAAGGATAAGGAATTGTCTTCATAAGTTGCAAGGGCTCCCCCTGAAGATGTGCATATAAGTTAATTTGCTTTTGGAATGCAAATGCACATGGCAGGTTGTATCCACTTCAGCTTATGATGACAATCCACTATGCATGTGAAAGTATATGAAGATAATGACATGCATAATGGAAAATGGACGTCTGCAGAATGAGATAAGTGCGGAATTTATCGTCGCACATGCGGAATTTATCTTTGCAAACAGAGTGGCAAATAAGTAGCAGACGACCATCGAGTTTTAGTGTTTACAACTCAAAGAACCAAATGAAGCAAAAAAAACAAGAGTTGTAAACACGAAGCAAAACAAAACATAAAGCACCCGCCCATATTGACCCGCTTGAAGACTATAAACATCATATGCTTCTCCCCCTTTTGTCAGTAATGACCAAAAAGGTTTGAAGACATAGAGTTTTCTACGCGTTCCCAGGCGCAACAGGGTCGATGGAGTTGTTTGGCGGTGCAGAACTTGGATGTGCTGAAGCAGATGGTGGTGATGTAGCATCGTCGTCTTCATCAATGATCCTTGCAGTAACTGTGGCAGCAGATGAAGAAAACTCAGAGTCTTCAAGTGACGGTGTGTTGCGCATCACAACCCTTCTCGGAGGTGTGGTGTCAAATTTGAAGTGCTCTGTGAAGCCATCCTCTTCAAGTTCAGCTTCAGTGCATATCATTGAGAGCCCTTTCCATGTACGACGGCACGTCTCATGAGTGACAAACACATTCTTGGTGGCTAGGTTTCGAAGACGATTGACATCCACCAAGAGGCTCTTCATCTGACGCTTTAGCCAGTCGTGATGCCTATCTTGCTTTTGGTGAAGGGCCGCAAGAAGCTCTCGGTCAGTGAGGACATGAGCACGCTTCTTGGGTCTTGGAGCATCTGTGCTGTCTGTGGCTTCAGTAGATGCTGGTGCACGTGTAGTGCCAGCCAACGGATATACCCTGGATATGGCTTCAACACCTTCAACATTCTGCGTGAAGCTCTGGTGTTCTGCATTCTGAAGACTTATTGGTTGCTTGGCAGGCTCAGGGTATATTGCTTCAGTAGAGGTATTCACATCTGGCAAGAAGATCCGATGGTTTCGGGCAGAGGGCTGATACGAGATCGCAGAGTGCAGTTTGATCAGCCTCATCACCCAAGGAGCATAGAACTTCAAACCAAATAATTCTGAGCCTGACACTGCAAGTTGGCGTATGAAGATATCATGTGCATTGAACCATTTGCCATGAAGGATACAGAATATCATAGTCTTCATTGCACCCTCGATCTTGGCATGTGGTGAGTGTCCCTTAATGGGCCAGAGAGTCCGCTGGATGATGTGATATATGGTCCTGGGCAGGTACTCTAGGTCTTCAACGAAGAACTCAGTTGGATAGGGTGCATCCTGAGGCAATGGCTTCATCATTGAGAGCATCTGACTCATATTGGGTTCAGGCCTCTGGAATAAGCTTTCAATGGCTTCAAAATGTAGTTGACAGCCTTACTCGTAGTATTCGCCAGGAGTGGGCAGGCCGGTGAGCTCAATGATATCAAATGCATTGGCTTCATGATGGACATTTCCGGTCATCCACTCCAGTACCCAAGTCTTCGGATCTCTGTTGTATCCTTTGATATGCAGAGTGGCATAGAACTGAAGTAGAAGCTCTTCATTCCAGTGCTCTTCATCAGTCACAAACGGCAGCAGACCCACTTGCCTGAAGCAATCCAAGGCTTCCTCAAGACATGGCAGACCAGCAATGGCTTCAACCTCAAGGCACTTGTGCGGAAAGATGCGGCCTTGGTTGTATAAGATGCATGAATAATAGCTGCGCTGAGAATAGCTCCAGAACCTGTCTGATACAATCCTTTCCTTTGAATAGGGGTTCTTGGAGCTATTGAAAAATATATTGTCTGCCTTGAAGCTGTTGATGTTAAAGGAACCAGGTGCTGATGCAGGACCTGGGAACCTTGGCAGCCTTGGGACTAGCTTCTGAACATGAGGCCCGTGCTCAATATAATAATCGAATTGAGGACCTGCAGCAGACTCAGGAACAGAAGTGTCTGGCTCGGTAGCTTCGCTGTCCGCTGAAGCATTTGGTGGGGCGGGCTCCACATTGGCTTCAGTGTTTGTGGTGGGAGCCGCAACATTTTCTTCCTCCGCTTGTGTAGTGGGAGGGACAACCTCAGGCACGTTCTCATGGAGAACTGCATCTTGATGGAGCGGGGAAGTGGGTTCTGGTGGTGCTTCTTCATTGTCTTCGGCTGATGCAGCCGGAATTTCTGCAGTATGGACTTGAGGCCGTGGACCTTTGCGAAGCCTACGGAACGCAGACGACGCTTGTGGGGTCGGAGTGGGCTGGACCTCAAAGTCTTCTTCCTCCCGAGGGCGATCCGCCCATGACTCATCATGTGCCATTGGCATCAGAGGACGACCAATACTGATGAGTTCGCTTGTTTCAGGCTGAGGAAGGGCTGCATCATCTTGTGCATTGTCTTGACGATCAATGTCTTCAGCAGCTATGGGGTCGGCTGCTGGAATATCTTCAGCTTCAGGAGCCTCTGTGGGAGCAGGCTCATGAACTGTCAGTCGTCTTTCTGCATTGGGGTGAATGACAGAAAGGGGTTCAACCATCAAGGGCTTTGTGGGAGCAGCCCTAGATTTCTTGGTCTTGCGCTTCTTTTTGCTGGGGGCAGTAGGAGAGGCTTCAGAGCTCTTCCTTTTTCTGGCTTCAGCCTCTGCAGTTCTTGTCTTCTTTAGCTCTAAAGCTGTTGACCGGCTCTTTGGCTTTGAGCCAGTCATTGCAGTGGGGAAGACAATTTGAACCGCTTCTTGCCGAGGTGCCTCTGGTTCATTCACAACAGACTTCTTCTTCTTCTTCGCGGCCATCTTGGGGTCGATGCCAGGACGCCCAAGTGCCTTGCGCTTTTCAGCCTCGTTGTAGGCTTGAACACATTTTTCTGCCAAAGACTTCATCCTTTCACGCGAGCCCTGAGCTTCAGCCCGCTTCTTCAGAAAGTTTTCTTTGAGCTCATGCAGCATGATTTTGAAGCTCCTCACTTCCTGCACGCTGAGGCTGGCCATGTGCTTCTTGAACTGAGCCTTTTCGTGATCAATTTTCTGCTTCAGCTCAACAATGCGCTAAGCAATGGCTAGTTCTGAAGCAATTGCGCCTTGGAAGGCGACACTGAGGCCAACTGGCAGCTGCAGATCATTGAAGCTTATGTCTGGTGAGTCAAACCATTCATCGATGAAGCTGTGGATGATGGCGACATCAAAGAGAGGCAGATTGTTGAAGATTTCAGCTTCTTCTTTGCTTTTGATAAGCTGCTCTAGAGCGTCATCTCCCAGATCTTCATCGCTTGATAGATCAATGGCTTCGCTGCGCAGAATGGCAGTAGCGGTGAGCTCTTTGCCTGTGTGTTGCTGGGGCTCCTTTTCCTTCTGGGGCTTGGAGACGCGGGATACGTCTTCAGACTGCACACTGACTTTAGGAGGTGCAGTTTTCAATGGCTTTGCCCTTGAGATTTTTGAGGCAGGGGACGGCTTTGAAGCTTTTGGTTTCTTCGTCTGCTTTGGCTTCGGCACAGCAGGAGCTTCATCAGACTCAGAGTCAGCTGGAGGGTCATTCACGGCAGCCCCTTGTACTAAGATGTGAGTGATCAGGCCCTCAAGATTGGCAAAAGGACCAATGATATTGGGTTCGACGTCGCGTGTGCCATCTGCCCTTGGTGAGGAGGGACCAGGTTTGAAGTCTAACCCGAATTTCTTCTTGTTTAGCTTCGCTGACTTTTGGGCAAATTGAAAGTTGCGCTTGAAGAGATTGTCGTCACGACACCAGAGGAGTGACGACGGATGCACATCATCAGGCTGTGGTCCTCGGACCATGCATGGGTAGAAGCCTTGCGCAATGGCTTCATCTTTGGTTCTGGGTAAGAGGTTCTTGAAACGGATATCCCCCCATGGCCTCTTGATGGCATATTTCTCTGCATACTCCTGAGTGACGAAGCGGTATTTGAACCACTGTTCTGCCCAATAGCGTCGAATCCATTGGATTCGGGTCTTGTGCTGCCCATAGCTCTCTTCTGGATCTGTTTTGTACATTTCTGCCAAGTCTTCAGGCAGATCTTTGGAAGTTCCCTCACGTCTCTGTCTGCCCCCCTTCCTTGCTGCTGCTTCTGAAGCCATAAACTTTAACTTGAAAGGCTTCAAAACTTTCAAAGGCTTCAAAGGCTTTCTTTTTCTGGACCAACAGGAACTGGCTTCAGGAGAGTTTATGTGATGCTGTAGGAATTCTGCAAATGAATGCAAACTATGAGAACCGAAGGATTCTCCCACGGACATGTACCTGTGACAGCATTAAGGTGCGAGGGAAGGGGAAGAGGTCATATGCATTCTCAGAAGGTTTTGAAGATTAATCAGTTTAGAAGACATTGACCTCATCGTGCGAAGACATTCACTCATAGATAAGAAGTTGGTTCCAGATTTGTACGAACCCACAGATCAGTACAAGTGAGGAATCTAACTACTTCATGAAGCACAAGTGAATATACTAGGCATGTTATGAGATGCAGATGAGAGATCTAACTTGTGTGAAGAGAAACTTCTTATGGTAGAAAGTGACAGAACCATGAGATCAAAAGAGGATGTAAAAAGAAGTTTTATTTACCACACTTGGAACTGCTAGACGGAAGTGGAGTGGATGCCGAGCAGTTCAGTCCTCCGTGCCCTAACTTGGCGATGGAAGACACCTACGGCGACGGCGGAGAGGACGATGTCCGCGGTCGGCGTGAGGACGGCGTCGGAGAGGTTGCGGCAGCGAAGCGCTTCGTCGCCGGCGTCGTCGAGAGCTAGCGGTGGCGCTAGGGTTCGTGCGAGGGTGGAAGAAGGAGATAATGACCGCGGTAAGTGTGAATTTATAGGCACAGGGGCGGCACTGTGCTATTACACAGGTGCCCCTGGCGATTCGCATCTGAGGAACGCGTGGCCAGTTTGCGGAAGTTTGGGGTTTGTTCCACGTCCCACGCACGCCTGGATTGTCGGGCGGTCGTTCCTGCTTCTCCGGATTTTATGTGGAGGAATGAGCATTAAAACGGACTTTATGGTTGTCTCTATATCTTCAGCTGACAAGGACGCAGTGAAGACATTCGACAGTTTCAATAGAATGCATATGACTTGGAGAGATAGAATTTGATATAGAAAGCATAGAGAGATTAGGGTCCGATCACATTCACTTAGTTCAAAAGATTCAACCAAGAAGACATAGCTATAAGTGAATGCTGTAGAGGACAGAACACTAGTATGTATATATCTATATAATCAACATAGTGAAGATAATCATGAAGACATGTTGAGTTCGAAGCCAAACCAAATGTGAAGATATTGCAAGGTAACGCCATGAGTGAAACACTTCAAAATAGAACGTTTGGTGGTGGCGTTACCCACCGTATAGGAAGTATTAGACCCAGACACGGCGCACAATTATCGTGGCGCTCCGAAGTCAAATTCCACATTAATGTATTCACACTTAGAATGTATGTCTTCATTGATTGAAGATATACTTTACTTTGTGTGTTGCACATCTAAGTCATCAATATGCATAAGTGTTAGGATGTGTGCCTGATCACAGGACATTTGAGGATTCCAGGATATTTAGCTCACACCGTAACTTGCAAAATCTCTTCTCATCCAAGGGCTTGGTGAAGATATCTGCCAATTGCTCTTCAGTGTTGACGTGTATGATATCAATGTCTTCCTTCACAACATGATCTCTGAGAAAGTGATGACGAATTTCAATGTGCTTTGTCTTCGAGTGCTGAACTGGGTTGTTGGCAATCTTGATGGCGCTTTCGTTGTCGCAGTAAAGTGGCACTTGCTTCAGATGAATGCCATAGTCCTTGAGTGTTTGCTTCATCCACAGAAGCTGAGCGCAGCAAGATCCAGCAGCAATGTATTCAGATTCAGCAGTGGAGAGAGATACACAGTTCTGCTTCTTTGAAGACCAACATACAAGTGATCGTCCCAGAAAGTGACATGTGCCTGATGTAGACTTGCGATCAACTTTGTCACCAGCATAATCAGCATCCGAAAATCCAACCAAATCAAACTCTGAGCCCTTTGGATACCATAATCCTAGAGTTGGGGTGTGAGCCAAATATCGAAGAATTCGCTTCACAGCTAAGTGATGCGACTCCTTTGGTGCCGCTTGAAATCGAGCACACATGCAAACACTAAGCATAATATCTGGCCTAGATGCACATAAATAAAGCAAAGAACCAATCATGGAGCGGTATACCTTTTGATCGAACTCTTTACCATTGTCGTCAGGACCTAGATGATGTTTGGCTGGCATTGGTGTTGTGAAGCCTTTGCAGTCTTGCATACCGAACTTCTTCAGGCAATCTTTGAGATACTTCTCTTGAGATATGAAGATGCCATTGCGTTGTTGTCGTATTTGAAGACCAAGGAAGAACTTCAGCTCCCCCATCATGGACATCTGATATTGCTCTTGCATCATATATCCAAACTCTTCACTGTACTTCTGATTGGTGCAGCCGAAGATAATGTCATCCACATATATTTGGCACACAAACAGTTCACCATCATATGTCTTCGTGAAAAGAGTGGGATCCAGGGAACCAGGTATGAAGCCTTTGCTCTTCAGGAAGTATTTGAGTGTGTCATACCAGGCCCTAGGGGCTTGTTTGAGGCCATACAGTGCCTTGTTGAGCTTGTATACCATGTCAGGATGTTTTGGATTTTCAAAGCCAGGCGGTTGTGCAACATACACTTCTTCTTCAATCTTGCCATTGAGAAAGGCACTTTTCACATCCATTTGATATAGAAGTATGTTATGATGATTTGCATAGGCCAGCAGTATGCGTATGGCTTCAAGCCTAGCCACAGGAGCAAATGTTTCATCGAAGTCAATGCCCTCCACTTGAGTATATCCTTGAGCAACGAGACGAGCTTTGTTTCTGACAACTTGACCATGCTCATCTTGCTTGTTGCGGTATATCCATTTGGTGCCTATTATGTTGTGCTTCCGTGGATCAGGACGCTTAACCAGTTCCCATACATTATTCAGCTCAAACTGTTGAAGCTCTTCTTGCATAGCTTGAATCCATTCAGGTTCCATGAAGGCTTCTTCAACTTTCTTGGGTTCTGATATTGAGACGAATGCGAAGTGCCCACAGAAATTTGCTAGCTGAGTTGCCCTTGAACGAGTGAGTGGACCAGGTGCATTGATGCTGTCAATTATTCTGTCAATCTGCACTTCATTGGCAACACGAGGATGTACAGGGCGAAGACTTTGCTCTTGCTGATCTGCGTTGTTGTTGGGAGGAATGTCTTCAGGCTGAGCATTGTCTTCATGTTGATCAGGTGCTGAGATGATAAGTTCTTCTTCAGGATGAGCTTCAGAAGGTATAATCTCTCCAGTTCCCATAAGCTTGATTGATTCACTAGCTGGAACTTCATCTAGCACATTTGGCAGTTGCTCTCTTTGTGAACCATTTGTCTCATCGAACCGCACATCCACTGTTTCAACCACTTTGTAATGAAAGAGATTGAAGACTCTGTAGGAGTGCGAATCCTTTCCATATCCAAGCATAAAGCCCTCATGTGCTTTTGGTGCAAATTTTGAGGTGTGATGTGGGTCCTTGATCCAGCACCTTGCGCCAAATACTCTGAAGTAACTGACATTTGGCTTCTTGCCAGTTAGGAGTTCATAAGATGTCTTGTTCAGAAGCTTGTGAAGATAAACACGATTGATTGTATGGCATGCAGTATCAATGGCTTCAGTCCAGAATTTTCTTGGAGTCTTGTATTCATCTAGCATCGTTCTGGCCATCTCAATGAGTGTTCTGTTCTTGCGTTCGACGACGCCATTCTGCTGTGGCGTGTACGGAGCTGAGAATTCATGTGTGATGCCCAAGGTATCAAGATATGTATCAAGGCCAGTGTTCTTGAATTCAGTGCCATTGTCACTTCTGATGTGCTTTATCTTGGCGCCAAAATTGTTCATAGCTACGATTGGCGAAGCGTCTGAAGACATCCTGCACTTCAGTCTTGTAAAGGATTATGTGCACCCAAGTATATCTAGAGTAATCATCAACAATGACGAAGCCATAGAGGCAAGCAGTAGTAGTAAAAGTTGAGTAGTGAGTGGGACCGAAAAGATCCATGTGGAGCAGTTCGAAGGGTTGATGTAGTAGTCATGATTGTCTTCGAAGGATGTTTTGCCCTTGTCATCTTCCCTGCTTCACAGGCACCGCATAAGTGATCTTTCTTGAACTTGACGCCCTCGATGCCTATGACATGCTTCTTCTTCGCAAGGGTGTGGAGGTTCCTCATGCCAGCATGCCCAAGCCTCCGATGCCAAAGCCAGCATTCTGAAGCTTTTGCAAGAAGACATACTGCAAGTTGTGGCCCTGCTGAGAAATCTACCACGTACAAATCATCTTTCCGATACCCTTCAAACACTAGAGACTTGTCAGATTCCATTAGTACCAGGCAACGATATTTTCCAAACATTACGATCATGTTCAAATCGCAAAGCATTGAGACAGACATTAAGTTGAAGCCAAGGGATTCAACAAGCATGACTTTATCCATGTGTTGATCCTTTGAGATTGCAACTCTACCTAGACCCAATACCTTACTTTTACCAGTGTCAGCAAATGTGATGTGGCTCTTGTCGGATGGACGTAAGGTTGAGTCCATAAGAAGGCTTCTTTTGCCAGTCATGTGATTTGTACACCCACTGTCAATAATCCATTCTGAAGACTTTGAAGTCGCTGGTGTCGTACCCTACAGTGCAGTTAGGGGGATAGGCTTCACGAAGAGAATTGTGAAGCAAAAACATTTGACGAACCAGTGGGTTATGAAAACTTAGATCCAGATTAGGACTAATAGGGAGAGTAGCATGCGATTCAGGAACGAAGTACATAATGATGCCATTCGGGCATTTTATCTTGCGCCCTACAAGATTTTTAAGGTCCCCAGCAATAGCGTCAGAAGATTTTGTTTTTCTGCTGGAGACCTTTCCCTGCAAAAGAGAGTTAAGCTTTCTTAACCACCCACATCTTCAAGGGTGGCTTAGAAGCAATAAGTCTAAGTGCAGCATCTGAGAATTTTGGCTTTGAAGCCTTAGCAAACAGTCTAGCAGGTGGACAATAATACTCATAGGAATAAGCAGAATAATTTTTGGTCATATGAACATGACGGTTCGATGAACCGCTCTCATATTCATATGCCTGAGTATGGTTTCCCTGCAAAACATTTGCGTTAGTGTGACTCAGGTGAGTCCTCTGTTTGTATGAAGCCTTTGGACCGTATGAAGCCTTTGGTCTGAGGTTTGTCTTCTTCAAGTGAGGTGTCATGAAGACATTCACAGGAAGATTTTCCAGACACTTTTTCGGAACCCAGATCTTCTTCATAGGCGGTCCATTCCTGCAGTTAGTACCAATGTACCTGGCAAACACTTCACCATTCTGATTCTTAAACAGTTTATAGTTTGCATCAAAGGATTCATCAATGATAATGGGGTTAGCACAAGTGAAGCCAGATAAATTGGATGGATCTGCTGAAAGTTCCTTTGCAGCAACCCATGTGGTTTTGGGGTACTGCTCAGGTTTCCAGTAAGAGCCATCTGCATTTATTTTCCTTACGAACCCAACACCCTCTTTCCTAGGGTTTCGGTTCAGAATCTGCTTCTTGAGGACATCACATAATGTCTGATGTCCTTTAAGACTTTTGTACATCCCTGTTTCAAGCAATGTCTTCAACCTAGCATTCTCATCAGCAATAGCAGTGGTATCCTCAGCAGAGGGGTTAGTTACCACATCAACAGTTGAAGATATTGCAACAGCAGTAGCAGTGGAACATTCAGCAACAGAAGTAGCATTATCACGCTCAATGCATTTAAGACATGGTGGTTCAAATCCTTCCTGAGCGGAACTGATCTGTTCGGCGCGAAGTGACTCGTTTTCCTTTTGAAGATCTTCATGAGCCGCTCTCAATTTCTCAAGTTCTTGCTTCCTTTGAAGATAATCATAGGAAAGCTTTTCATGAGTTGTTGAGAGAGTATCAAGACGATCTTCAAGTTCCTGATACTTAACGTGAAGATTTTTTATGTCTTCAATTAAGGATTCAGATCGAGTCATTTCAGCACCCAACAGATCATCGCTTCTGTCTAACAGTTTTTGAATATGTTCCATAGCTTTCTGTTGTTCAGTTGCAATTTTAGCAAGTGTTTTGTAGCTGGGTTTTGAATCACAGTCAGAGTCATCGTCACTAGATGTTTGATAGCGAGTAGTGCGTGTGTTTACCTTGGCACCGCGTGCCATGAAGCAGTAGGTAGGAGTGGAGTCGTTCTTGTCATTTGCATCGGTGTCGGTGATGAAGTCATTGTCTTCAGTGTTGAAGATGGACTTGGCGACGTATGCTGTAGCCAGACTCGCAATGCCAGAATCAGACTCCTCCTCAGACTCCACCTCTGCCTCCTCAGAAGCGGACTCCTCCTCTGAATCCATTTCCTTGCCAACAAACGCACGTGCCTTGCCAGATGAGCTCTTCTTGTGTGATGAAGACTTTGAGGAAGACTTGGAAGAAGACTTTGAGTATTTCTTCTTCTTCTTGTCGTCAGAATCATATTCCTTGCTCTTCTTCTTCCTTCTGTTCTCATTGTCCCACTGTGGACACTCAGAGATGAAGTGTCCAGTTTTCTTGCACTTGTGACATGTTTTCTTCTTGTAGTCATGAGCAGAAGCTTCATCATTCCTTGAGCTTGATCGTGAAGATTTTCTGAAGCCTTTCTTCTTGGTGAATTTTTGGAACTTCTTCACTAGCATTGCAAGTTCTCTTCCAATGTCTTCAGGATCATCAGAACTGCTGTCAGATTCTTCTTCAGATGAGGAAACAGCTTTTGCCTTCAAGGCACGAGTTCGCCCATAGTTTGGACCGTAGATATCTCTTTTCTCAGAAAGCTGAAACTCATGTGTGTTGAGCCTCTCAAGTATGTCAGACGGATCGAGTGTCTTGAAATCAGGACGTTCTTGAATCATCAGGGCTAGGATGTCAAACGAACTATCAAGTGATCTCAGCAGCGTCTTGACGATTTCATGTTTGGTGATCTCAGTGGCGCCGAGGGCTTGAAGCTCATTTGTGATGTCAGTGAGCCGGTCAAATGTGTGCTGGACATTCTCATTGTCATTTCGCTTGAAGCGGTTGAAGAGGTTGCGAAGAACACTGATTCTTTGATCTCTCTGGGTTGAGACGCCTTCATTGACCTTGGAGAGCCAGTCCCAGACCAGCTTGGATGTCTTCAAAGCACTCACACGGCCATACTGTCCTTTTGTCAGATGACCACAGATGATATTTTTGGCAGTAGAGTCCAGTTGAGTGAACTTCTTGACATCAGCAGCAGTGACACGTTCTCCAGCCTTGGGAACGCTGTTCTCGACGACATACCATAGGTCGACGTCAATGGCTTCAAGATGCATGCGCATCTTATTCTTCCAGTAGGGATATTCAGTTCCATCGAAGACGGGGCACGCAGCGGAGACTTTGATTATCCCTGCAGTCGACATAGCTAAAACTCCAGGTGGTTAAACCGAATCACACAGAACAAGGGAGCACCTTGCTCTGATACCAATTGAAAGTGCGTTATATCGACTAGAGGGGGGGTGAATAGGCGATTTTTATGAAAGTCTTCAAAACGTGGGAGTTATGAAGACAAACAACGAAGATTATGCCTATTACTATGCAGCGGAAGTTAGATTACACTAGGCCAGCCATGGTCATGTGTTCAATAGAGTGAAAGCACAATGACAAACAACTGCAGTGTAATAAGGATCAGGTAGGAAGAAGTTATGAAGCCAAACAGATCATACATTCACGTTGTGAAGACAAAAGATAAAGCAAGCATGCAATGGCTTCACAATGTGTAACAGTAAGAAAAGGAAGTGAAGATGAAACCAGTGACTCGTTGAAGACAATGATATGTTGGACCAGTTCCAGTTGCTGTGACAACTGTACGTCTGGTTGGAGCGGCTAGGTATTTAAACCTTAGGACACACAGTCCCGGACACCCAGTCCTGAACACACAGTTCAGGACACCAAGTCCTCACCGTATTCTCCTTGAGCTAAGGTCACTTAGTCCTCGCCCAATCACTCTGGTAAGTCTTCAAGGTAGACTCCCAAACCTTCACAAACTTCGTTCACTGGCAATCCACAATGTCTCTTGGATGCTCTGAACGCGACGCCTAACCGTCTGGAGGATTCACAGTCCTCAAGTGTAATAAGTCTTCAGATCACACAGACAAGAAGACCTAAGTGATGCCCAATTTGCTCTGGCTCTGGGTGGTTAGGGCTTTTCTCCTCACTAGGAATTTTCTCTCAAAGGCTTCGAGGTGGGTTGCTCTCAAACGACAAAAGCCGTGCACTGAAATCTGAGCAGCCAACCGTTTATGGTTGTGGGGGTGGGCTATTTATAGCCACTTGGCAACCCGACCTGATTTGTCCGAAATGACCCTGGGTCACTAAGGAACTGACACGTGTCTCAACGTTCAGATTTCGAACTCTCATGGCAACTTTACTTGGGCTACAAGCAAAGCTGACTTGTCCGACTCTGGACAAGATTCGCTCTCATTGTCTTTGCTCAAGACATAGGTTTTTGATTTAGGCATCACTTCAGTCATTCTGACTGGTTCTCCTGGACCCCACTTAATAGTACGGTGGTTCCTATGACTCAACATAAAAGAAAAGGAACCACAAAAGATCTAAGTCTTCGAGCTCCATAGGCTTCATAACGTGTCTTCTTTTGTCATAGTCTTCAATGTGAATATCTTCATATACCACCTTTGTCTTCAATGTCTTCATACATTTTTAGGGGTCATCTCTGGTAGTAAAACCGAATCAATGAGGGACTTCTACCTGTGTTTTCCTGCAATTCTCACAAACACATTAGTCCCTCAACTAGGTTTGTCGTCAATACTCCAAAACCAACTAGGGTTGGCACTAGATGCACTTACAGTTATTTCTATTTTCGTTTATTTTACTTTGCATCTTTATTTATCTTTATGGTAAAAATACCAAAAATATTATCTTATCATATCTATCAGATGTCACTCTCGTAAGTGACCGTGAAGGGATTGGCAACCCCTTTATCGCGTTGGTTGCGAGGTTCTTATTTGTTTGTGTAGGTGCGTGGGACTCGAGCGTGATCTCCTACTGGATTGATACCTTGGTTCTAAAATACTGAGGGAAATACTTACGCTACTTTGATGCATCACCCTTTCCTCTTCAAGGGAAAACCAACGCAGTGCTCAAGAGGTAGCAAGGAACCGTACACGGACGCATCCGTCTCCAGGATTTTTCGCCAAGTACCTCTACCGCCGTCTTCGGAATCCCAAGAACGCCAAGTACCTCGACATCCGGTGCCTAGAACGACTACCGAAGGCGAAGACCCATGAACCAAAAATGTCAAGTTTGACTACCGTCGACGTGCACTTTGCCAAGAACCACACCGTTTTTGGAAGACCCGTGAACATCAAGCTCTCTGCCATGAACGGTTACAATGTTGTGGATCCGGCAAGTACCCTCTCCGGATCGCCAAGTTTGACTACCGATGACATATACCACTACCGTCGTCGAGATCGCGAGAACCTCTACTTCCTCTTTGAAACGTGTACGACTTCCATCGCCGAAGACCCGTGTACCACTACTTCCCTCTACGAACCCGAACCGTCCCGCTTGCACGCTTTGAAGGTATAACCACCGAGACGACCGCCCGTGGACCGTATGCATGTGTGTTGTATGATATGCTCGTGTTTGCATCGTGTCTGAGATGTCCTTGCACGTTCCTCCTCGTTTGCCATGCCGTTGACCCGTGGGAACCTGGTTACCAGGATCACTCCCTGTCACTCTTGCATGTTCCGCACACTTGGTTCTTTTTCACCGGCATCTCAATCGAGTTACCGGAACCAGAACGTCGTCGTGGCACCGTTTTCGTTATCGTCGTTGTGTGCTACCTCTTGAGCACTTGCGTTGGTTTTCCCTTGAAGAGGAAAGGGTGGTGCAGCAAAGTAGCGTAAGTATTTCCCTCAGTTTTTTGAGAACCAAGGTATCAATCCAGTAGGAGGTCACGCACGAGTCCCTCGCACCTACACAAACAAATAAATCCTCTCAACCAACACGATAAGGGGTTGTCAATCCCTACACGGTCACTTACGAGAGTGAGATCTGATAGATATGATAAGATAATATTTTTGGTATTTTTATGATAAAGATGCAAAGTAAAATAAAAGGCAATAAAAAATAACTAAGTATTGGAAGATTAATATGATGGAAGATAGACCCGGGGGCCATAGGTTTCACTAGTGGCTTCTCTCGAGAGCATAAGTATTCACGGTGGGTAAACAAATTACTATTGAGCAATTGACAGAATTGAGCATAGTTATGAGAATATATAGGTATGATCATGTATATAGGCATCACGTCCAAGACAAGTAGACCGACTCCTGCCTGCATCTACTACTATTACTCCACACATCGACCGCTATCCAGCATGCATCTAGAGTATTAAGTTCAAGAGAACAGAGTAACGCTTTAAGCAAAATGACACGATGTAGAGGGATAAACTCATGCAATATGAAATAAACCCCATCTTGTTATCCTCGATGGCAACAATACAATACGTGCCTTGTTGCCCTACTGTCACTGGGAAAGGACACCGCAAGATTGAACCCAAAGCTAAGCGCCTCTCCCATTGCAAGAAAGATCAATCTAGTAGGCCAAACCAAACTGATAATTCTAAGAGACTTGCAAAGATAACCAATCATACATAAAAGAATTCAGAGAAGATTCAAATATTTTTCATAGATATACTTGATCATAAACCCACAATTCATAGGTCTCAACAAACACACCGCAAAAGAAGATTACATCGAATAGATCTCCACAAGAGAGGGGGAGAACTTTATATTGAGATCCAAAAATAGAGAAGAAGCCATCTAGCTAATAACTATGGACCCGTAGGTCTGAGGTAAACTGCTCACACTTCATCGAAAGGGCTATGGTGTTGATGTAGAAGCCCTCCGTGATCGATTCCCCCTCCGGCGGAGCTCCGGAACAGGCCCCAAGATGGGATCTCGTGGATACAGAAAGTTACGATGGTGGAATTAGGGTTTTGGCTCCGTATGTGGTAGTTTGGGGGTACGTAGGTATATATAGGAGGAAGGAGTACGTCGGTGGAGCAACAGGGGGCCCACGAGGGTGGAGGGCGCGCCCAGGGGGGTAGGCACGCCCGTACCTTATGGCCTCCTGGTTGATGTCTTGATGTAGGGTCCAAGTCCTCTGGATCATGTTCGTTCCGAAAATCACGTTCCCGAAGGTTTCATTCCGTTTGGACTCCGTTTGATATTCTTTTTCCGCGAAACCCTAAAATAGGCAAAAAAACAACAATTCTGGGCTGGGCCTCCAGTTAATTGGTTAGTCCCAAAAATAATATAAAAGTGTATAATAAAGCCCAATAATGTCCAAAACAGAATATAATATAGCATGGAACAATAAAAAATTATAGATACGTTGGAGACGTATCAAGCATCCCCAAGCTTAATTCCTGCTCATCCTCGAGTGGATAATGATAAAAACAGAATTTTTGATGTGGAATGCTACTTGGCATAATTTCAATGTAATTCTCTTAATTGTGGTAGAATATTCAGATCCGAAAGATTCAAGACAAAAGTTTAATATTGACATAGAAATAATAATACTTCAAGGATACTAACTAAGCAATTATGTCTCTTCAAAATAACATGGCCAAAGAAAGTTATCCCTACAAAATCATATAGTCTGGTTATGCTCCATCTTCACCACACAAAGTATTCAAATCATGCACAACCCCGATGACAAGCCAAGCAATTGTTTCATACTTTTAATGTTCTCAAACTTTTTCAATCTTCACGCAATACATGAGCGTGAGCCATGGACATAGCACTATAGGTGGAATAGAATGGTGGTTGTGGAGAAGACAAAAAAGGGGGAAGATATTCTCACATCAACTAGGCGTATCAACGGGCTATGGAGATGCCCATCAATGGATATCAATGTGAGTGAGTAGGGATTGCGATGCAACAGATGCACTAGAGCTATAAGTATATGAAAGCTCAACAAAAAGAAACTAAGTGGGTGTGCATCCAACTTGCTTTCTCAGGAAGACCTAGGGCATTTTGAGGAAGCCCATCGTTGGAATATACAAGCCAAGTTCTATAATGAAAAATTCCCACTAGTATATGAAAGTGATAACATAGGAGACTCTCTATCATGAAGATCATGGTGCTACTTTGAAGCACAAGTGTGGAAAAAGGATAGTAGTATTGCCCCTTTTTTGGGCCTTTTTTCTTTGGCCTTTTTTTATTTGGGACAATACTCTATAAATGATGATCATCAAACTTCTATTTATTTACAACTCAATGATTACAACTCGATACTGGAACAAACTATGACTCTATATGAATGCCTCCGGCGGTGTACCGGGATAGCAATGACGCACGAGTGACTTATATGAAAGAATTATGAACGGTGGCTTTGCCACAACTAAAATGTCAACTACATGATCATGCAAAGCAATATGACAATGATGGAGCGTGTCATGATAAATGGAACGGTGGAAAGTTGCATGGCAATATATCTCGGAATGGCTATGGAAATGCCATGATAGGTAGGTATGGTGGCTGTTTTGAGGAAGGTATATGGTGGGTGTATGATACCGGCGAAAGGTGCACGGTATTAGAGAGGCTAGCAATGGTGGAAGGGTGAGAGTGCGTATAATCCATGGACTCAACATTAGTCATAAAGAACTCACATACTTATTGCAAAAATCTCTTAGTTATCAAAGCAAAGTACTACACGCATTCTCCTAGGGGGATAGATTGGTAGGAAATACCATCGCTCGTCCCCGACCGCCACTCATAAGGAGGACAATCAATAAATACATCATGCTCCGACTTCTTAACATAACGGTTCACCATACGTGCATGCTACGGGAATCACAAACTTCAACACAAGCATTTCTCAAATTCACAACTACTCAACTAGCATGACTCTAATATCACCATCTCCGTATCTCAAAACAATTATCAAGTTTCAAACTTCTCATAGTATTCAACACACTCATAAGAAAATTTTATTTAGTAATCTTGAATGCCTCAAATAATTAAAGCAAATTACCATGCTGTTTTGCAGGACTCTTAAATAATCTAAGTGAAGCATGAGAGAACAATGGTTTCTATAAAACAAATCTACCACCATGCTCTAAAAGATATAAGTGAAGCACTAGAGCAAAAACTATATAACTCAAAAGATATAAGTGAAGCACATAGAGTATTCTAATAATTTCTGAAGCATGTGTGTCTCTTTCATAAAGGTGTGTGCAGCAAGGATGATTGTGGAAATCTAACAAATAAAGACTCAAATAATACAAGACTCTCCAAGCAAAACACATATCATGTGGTAAATAAAAATATAGCTCCAAGTAAAGTTACCGATAGAAGTAGACGAAAGAAGGGATGCCTTCCGGGGCATCCCCAAGCTTTGGCTTTTGGGTGTCCTTAGATTATCTTGGGGTGCCATGGGCATCCCCAAGCTTAGTCTCTTGCCACTCTTTGTTCCATAATCCATCAAATCTTTACCCAAAACTTGAAAACTTCACAACACAAAACTTAAAGTAGAAAATCTCGTGAGCTCCGTTAGCGAAAGAAAACAAAACACCACTTAAAGGTACTGTAATGAACTCATTCTTTATTTATATTGGTGTTAAACCTACTGTATTACAACTTCTCTATGGTTTATAAACTATTTTACTAGCCATAGATTCATCAAAATAAGCAAACAACACATGAAAAACAGAATCTGTCAAAAACAGAACAGTCTGTAGTAATCTGTAGCTAACGCAAGATATGGAACCCCAAAAATTCTAAAATAAATTTATGTACGTGAGTAATTTACCTATTAATCATCTGAAAAAATAATTAACTAAATATCACTTTCCAAATAAAAATGGCAGAAGTTCTTGTGAGCGCTAAAGTTTCTGTTTTTTACAGCAAGATTAACAAGACTTTCCCCAAGTCTTCCCAACGGTTCTACTTGGCTCAAACACTAATTAAACACAAATGTCACACCCTAGCTAGTCATGCATTAGAGTGTTGCATCATGTTTACTCTTTCATCAGAAACTTGAAATGGGGATCTGTGAAACCCTCAGAATCATTTTGAAAATGACCCAAATAAAAATTTCTCCAAAAGGGTCCAAGAAAATGCTCATGTTGCTCTCTGAAAATATTGGACAGAGATAAAAATCAAACCAATATTTTTAAGAGCTCATAGGTATTTACTTTGGGCATTTGGAATTAAAGCATAAATATTTGCATTGGAAATATATTAATTATATATATTAATATATGTCCAAATATTATGCCAATTATAAAGGAGCTCTGGAATAATATATCTAGCTCCTGCAAAAATTGGCATAAGTTAAATAAATGATTTAATATATTATTTAAATCAAAACAAATGTCAGAAATTAGAAAACAGAAAAATAAATAACAGGAGGAGCTTACCTGGGCTCCTCCCTGTGCGGCCCAGCCAGCTGGCCGGCCCAGCAAGCCAGCCCAGCCCACCACCGCCGTCGTCCTCCTGGCGCCAGTCGGCCAGGCGTGTGGCCGGCGCGCGCGCACGGCCGGAGCGCCACGCCACCAGCTCGTCTGCCTGCCTCCCCCGCCAGCGCGACGCCGCGACGCTTCTTCTCGGTGCCGCCCCGATCCCCTGGCCTTATCCCCCCTCTCCCCCGTGCTGCTCCCTCTCTCTCTCTCACGGCCGAACACCACCGTCGCCGCCGTTCGCCATAGCAGCCGTCACCGGCCACCCCTCGCTCCCCCGACTAGCTCAGGAGCTCCGCCTCGACCCCCTCTTCCTCCCCACCGCTCCACGGCCCTCCGGAAGCCCTGCATCGCCGCCTACGTCGCCGTTCCCCTCCTCGGCCACCGGAGATCATCGCCGTCGATTCGCCGTCTCCAGCGCGTCCCCGAGCCCGCTTCGACGCCCACTGCAACCGCGGTGAGCTCCGCCACCGTTTCCCCCTCTTTTTCCCCTCGTTCCCGCGCCGTAACCTCGTTCCCACCACGGCCGAACCTCCGCCGTCGCCGAGCTCGCCGTCGACGCAGCTCCGGTGACCATTTGGTCACCCCGGCGAGTCCAACAAGTTCGTAAGGCCCCGTAGAGCATCCCTAGCGCCTCGCTTAGCTCGCCTTCGAGCTCCAACCCCGTTTCCACGCACGACCGAACCCCGGCGGCCGCAGCCGAGCTCGCCGCCGTCGACTCCGGCCACCCCGACCCCAACGGACTCCACCAAGAGCCGCGGCTCGTCCCCAGCTCCACTCCGGTGGTCTCGGCGACCCATTTGGTGGCCGGAACGACCAAAACCACTTCCGCCGCCGCGTTGGGCTCGCCGGCGGCTAAACGCCGGTGCAGCCGACCCGGGTTTGACCACGGGTGGGCCCTGGTTGACTCCCCTGAGTCAATGACAGGTGGGGCCCAGCCCTGTTAATTAAACAGGTTTAGTTTTAATTAACTTTAATTAAATTAATCACCCTGACACGTGGGACCCACTGTCAGGTTTGACCTGGACCAGTTCCGTTGACCTGCTGACGTCACACTGACGTCAGGCTGACGCAATAATTGATTTTCTGGAATTAATCTAATATAGGAAATTCCAGAATATAATTTAAACTTCAAAAATTCATAACTTTTATTCTGTAACTCCAAATCAGACAAATTATATATGAAAAATGATCAGAAAAATCCAATCTATCCATCTGTACTATTTTCATGCATGACTAAGCAAGTTAACTTGATGTTTAATGCAGAACAAGGAAAAGCACTTTAAAAGGCCATGTTTTGAGTTTGAAATTTGAATCTTTGATTCAAATTGGTTCAAACCCTCTGGTCTTAGTTGCATTAGCCCAACACACTCATATTGCTATGTTTCATGCATGCATCATATTGTTGCACATTGTTTGGTGATGGTTGTGTATCGGTGTTCTTTGCGGCAGGTTCTGCCTCCGAGGAGTACCGTGATTACCCTAACGAAGAACCGTATCAGTGCATCGAACCATCAGGCAAGCAACCAACCATTTGATCATATCGATACAATCCCATGTTCTCGCTCCTGCTCTCTTTTACTGCATTAAGACAACGCGTTTCAAACTGCTGTGTGCTACGGTAGTTGAACCCATTTCCTCTGCATGACCTGTCATTGCCACAGTAACTAGATGAAACCCACTAGCATGTGTAGGAGTTGATTGAGCCATATGTATGTGATGTTCCTACCTTGCTATGCCTGCTATGCTTAGAGTTGTGTCAGGTCTGGTTCATCTGGGTGATGGCTAGAGTGAAATGATTATGTCGGAAATGAGAGTGGTGTGGTGAACACGATTTGGTAAAGGTATCGATGAGAGGCCATGTAGGAGTACATGGTGGGTTGTTTCATTGAAGCCGACCTTAAGCACTGAGATCTGTATGTGTGATTTAAGATACAGCTACTACCATGCATTGGGCCCTGAAATATGACCCCGCTCGACTTCTTATTCACCCTAGCTCTCTGTCCAGGAGTTGCAAGTAGTTTTTGGTGTTTGTAGCCTACTGGAGGCTGTGGACAGCGCTGACCGTAGGGGTGGGCTGTGATGCGGTAGGTACGTGGCCGGGTGTACCGAATACCCGTTAGGTATCTCGGGAACCCTGTTCACATCGTTCGGGGCCGTATGGGAAACCTCGGCCGGACTCCCTGCGGATGGAACCTGAATAGGCGATAAACCTGGACTAGAGGCTTAAGTGTTTAGGTAGGTCGTGGTCTACACCCACGCCGGCTTTCGCTTGAAGTCTGCCGAGCACATGTCGTGTGCAGACGCTAAGTAGTGGAAACATGTATGAAGAAGTACACCCCTGCAGGGTTATCATAATCTATTCGAATAGCCGCGTCCGCGGTAAAGGACTACTTGGTTGCCTATACAGTTCATAGACAAGTAAATGGAAACTGCTAAAAGCCTCAAGATAAGTGTGAGTGCCGAGGATGGCTCTTCCGTAGGAAGACGGAGGTGGATCCTCGGTAGTGTATTGAAGTGGTGAGTAGTGGACTCGTGTGCGCAAAACCATTTCAAGTTGAAGTATCGTAGGATAGTCTAGCCAAGAGTCAAAGCTGGCTTGCTGCAATAACTCCACCAACCCTTCTTGATAATATGCATGTATGTAGGATCTGATGTAAGTCTTGCTGAGTACCTTTGTACTCATGTTGCTATAATCTACATTTTTACAGAAGACGCTGCAACCCCTTCTGATGGGTTCTATGTAGACGTTGACATCAACGAGTAGGCTAAAGACCCAGGTGGTGACCCTGAGCTTGTGAAGGACCTTGTAGTATAGCTAGGCTTTCCAAGCCTCTTTTATTTTACTAGTTGTCTGTACTCAGACAAGTTACTTCCGCTGCTGGTTTGTATGACTGTATGACTTGTATGTTGGGTCGTGAGACCCGTACCTTTGTGTATGTTATGTATGGCTCCCTGAGCCTTAAATAAAGTACTTGTGTCGTAGAGTCATGTTGTGATGCTTCGTTGTATTTGCACATATCGAGCATATTGTGTGTATGATTGAAATGCTTGGTATGTGTGGGATCTGACTATCTAGTTGTTTATCTTTAGTAGCCTCTCTTACCGGGAAATGTCTCCTAGTGTTACCGCTGAGCCATGGTAGCTTGCTACTGCTCTGGAACACTTAGGCTGGCCGGCATGTGTCCTTCTTCGTTCCTGTGTCTGTCCCTTCGGGGAAATGTCACGCTTTGAGTACCGGAGTCCTGTTAGCCCGCTACAGCCCGGTTTACCGGAGTCCTGCTAGCCCAGTGCTACAGCCCGGACCCACTTGCTGATGACCGACACGTTCGAAGCTGGGTCATGGATGCCTGTCCCTGTAAGTCTGTGCCACTTTGGGTTTACGACTAGTCATGTCAGCCCGGGCTCTTTATCATGTGGATGCTAGCGACACTATCATATACGTGAGCCAAAATGCGCAAACGGTCCCGGGCAAAGGTAAGGCGACACCCGTGGGGATACCATGCGTGAGGCCGCAAAATGATATGAGGTGTTACCGGCTAGATCGATGTGACATCGAGTCGGGGTCCTGACAGCGTTGGCATCAGAGCTGGACTGCCTGTAGGTTCTCCAAGCCAAACTGGTCGATGTTGAGTCTAGAAATTCTTTAGTTATATGTAGGGGAATTGTTTATGGGTTGGAACGTAAGGCTCTTTTACTCCTTTATCTTATGACATTCTGATCTGAGTCAGTCTATTCTTCCACCGGGGGTTAAGGAATTAGAATCTATTCTCTCTATCAGGATCACGTGTTACTAATCAGTAGTACCTTATAAGTTTGATGGATACAAGCCTAGTTCAGTTCTACTACCACATTATGTTGTTAGAATGGATTCAGAACTTTGATATGATGATGTTGAGTGTGTATGAAATCCTTTGTCAAATGTCTCAAAATCCTTCTTGAGCATTTACAGCTGTTATGCTGCCGAAATTTTGCTAGAAATTCTAATGCCTTTGCATTATGATTGTGCTTCAGATGGCCACTCGCGACCTCAATCAAGTGGTTCGCCTGACTCGATGCCTAGATGTACCCGGCCATACTGCCATGTTGGTCAGGGTAATGACTGAGGCTGGATACCGTTGGTATCCTGAGTACACGGTCGAAGAGCAATTCCGAGACTTTAATCAAAGCCAGTATCTCTGCACTGTCAGGATATTTCCATCTTATCCTGGGTCCACCGAGCCCCTTCACTGCTCCTATGGACTCGGGGTTACTATTGAGATGGCTGTGCAGGACGCCGCCTACTCTATGATGACCATTATGCGAGTCAGATCTGGTCTATTTCGGGACTCTGATTTCCGGTATATGCCAGGATCACTTCCGGGAGCACAAGGGTATCTCCAGGCTATCTATGCTGACCCCACCCAGGAGGATTCACGGACTCGCACTACTGCTGAGATGCTCGAGGATAAGGACCGTGAAAATCGGGCCTTGAGGTTAGAGCTCTTCAATACCCGTGCTGACCACTGGGCCACTTTGACTCGGTTTGCACCGGCGGTGCAAGCTGGATATTCAGATATGCGCGATCTCTATCCTGTGAGATCTGCTCTGCCAGACGTGATGGGTTGGCGTGATGTAGGAGGCATCACCCCACCTCGTGGTCCCCGCAGGCCACCGTCTGTTGGTCCAAGACCTCATCCTAGCCCCTATGGTCCACAAGCTCCGCGAGATCGTCTGTTTCCGGATGATCATGTTGAGCTTCCAGGCTATGGAGGTGACTTCTACGAGGACTACTACGGATCGGTCTGAGTTAGTGGTAGTATCACTAGTTCGCACTAGCTGTGTCGTCTATCGTCCCGCGTGACTCGTGGGATATGACCTAGTTTGTACTCTTTCCGGAGGTGTAGAAAAATAATGTATAGGAGCTTGGGATGCCTCCGATAAGATGTAATCCTCTTTCACCGTAATAGTACTTTGTTTGGTCTTGTACTAAACCCTGTATGGTGTGTATGACGATGGAATAAAGAAGCAGTTTCTGTATCTACCATGTCATACGGATGATCATCTTGCATTTTGAGTTATTCCTTACATTCTGTATCCTATGTCGAAATTTTATCATTCTGACTAAATCATTGTCTTGTTTACCTAGGATGGTCAACACGCGCACTAACCCTACTCCTCAAGAGCAGGCCGAAGGCAGTGAAGGCAGGAATGCAAATCTGCCTCATCCTCCTTCCCTAGCCGAGGTTATGATGGAAGCCGAAAGAAACAAGCGGGAGACCAACCGTTTGTTGGAGCGTATTGAACAGAACACAGCACACCATCAGAGGACTAACGTGGTGTCACTCAGTGATTTTATCAAATTACATCCACCCACGTTCCACCACTCCGCCGAGCCTCTCGACGTTGATGACTGGCTTCGCAGTATCTCTCACAAGCTGCGTTCTGCGCTAGTAGCTGAGGCTGACAAGGTCACCTTTGCTGCATATCATCTTGAAGGCCCCGCCAGTCTATGGTGGGAGAATTATGGAGCTATGCGCCCAGCGGGCCATGTCACTACTTGGGCTGAATTCAGCGAGGCTTTCCGTGAACATCACATTCCGGAGGGTCTCATGGACCGTAAACGTGAGGAATTTTGCAGTTTCACTCAGGGCCGACTCTCTGTGGATGCTTACAGCAGGGAGTTTGGTAACCTCGCACGATATGCCACTGAGGAAGTGTCTACTGATGCCAAGAAGCAAGCAAGGTTCTGTAAGGGGCTTAGTCCTGAGCTTCGCCGCGACCTCCGTCTGCATGAGTGCACATCCTTTCAGAAACTTGTCAACAAAGCCATCAGTGCTGAAACTGGTCAGACTGACTATGACGCAACACGCAAGCACGGCCGTGATATGGGTTCCTCATCCGGTGCTGGTCCTCAGAAGCGCCGCGTGTGGGTACCCAACACCGCCCTGCCACCCAGGTTCACACCGAGGCCATCCTTCCAGGCGCCTCGCCCTGTTCAACAGTCTGCACCGGCCAAGCCCTATGGGGGTCCAACCAACAATGCTCCTCCACGTACCAGTTCCGTGACTTGTTTCAAGTGCGGGGAATCTGGTCACTATATGCGTGAGTGTCCCCAGACCAACCCCAACCAGTCTGCTAAAGCTGTTGGCCGTGGCAAGCCGACAGGAAAAATATTCCACGCCAAGCCGGTCACCGCTTCACGTGGCCATGTCAACTGTATCTCTGCCGAAGAAGCTCAAGAGGATCCCAACGTCGTTCTCGGTATGCTCCTTGTTAATTGCCACCCGGCATCTGTTCTTTTCGATACAGGAGCCTCTCATTCATTTATATCCGAGAACTATGCTCGTTTGCATAACACCGCATTCTGTGACATGCCATCCACTATGGAAATTTCTACTCCGGGTTCTAGATGGCAGACCTCCAGGGTAAGTTATGGAAATGAAATCCAAGTTGACAGACTTGTTTTCCTTGCATCTTTGATAGCTCTCAAACTTTCAGATATTAATATCATTTTGGGTATGGATTGGATGTCAGCTCATCATGCCAAAATTGATTGCTTCTCTAGGACTGTTCAACTCACCCATCCTTCGGGGAAGATAGTCAATGTCTTGACCCGAATAGCCAAGCGACAATTATATTCTCTTAACGCCAGCCCTTTGCCAGACCTTGAGGACGTGCCGGTAGTCCGTGACTTCCCGGATGTCTTCCCAGAAGAATTGCCAGGTGTTCCACCTGACAGGGATGTTGAGTTCGTAATAGACCTCATCCCAGGAACCGTGCCGATTGCTAGAAGACCCTATAAGATGGCACCCCTAGAACTAGCCGAGCTTAAGAAACAACTTGATGAGTCCTTGAAAAAGGGTTTCATCCGACCTAGTTCATCTCCGTGGGCTTGCCCCGTTCTCTTCGTCAAGAAGAAGGATGGTACGGACCGGATGGTTGTAGATTACCGACCTGTCAATTTGGTCACAATCAAGAACAAATATCCACTTCCCAGGATCAAGGACCTGTATGATCAGCTCGCTGGATCCTCAGTCTTCTCCAAGATGGATTTGAGGTTGGGCTACCATCAAATCAAAATCAGAAACGGGGGCATTCCTAAAACGGCCTTATTTACTCGTTATGGCCAATACGAGTACACCGTCATGTCCTTCGGTTTAACCAACGCTCCAGCCACCTTTTCTCGGTTAATGAACTCAATCTTCATGGAGTATTTGGATAAATTCGTCGTGGTTTACCTCGATGATATACTCATCTACTCCAAGAACGAGGAAGAACATGCCGAACATCTAAGGCTAGTGTTGAAGAAACTTCGAGAGCATCGCCTTTATGCCAAATTTTCTAAATGTGAATTCTGGTTATCAGAAGTGACCTATCTGGGTCATGTAATATCTGGTAAAGGTATTGCTGTTAACCCTGAGCGAGTTCAAGCCGTCCTTAATTGGACTCCACCTGAATCGGTCAAGCAAGTCCGGAGTTTTCTGGGCTTAGCGAGCTATTGTCGTCGCTTTGTCGAGAACTTCTCCAAGGTTGCTAAACCTCTAACCGAACTCCTCAAGAAAGATAAGAAGTTCGAGTGGACTCCACAATGTGAGCACAGCTTTCAGGAACTGAAAAGACGCCTGACCTCTGCTCTCGTACTGGTACCGCCAGACTTCTCCAAGGACTTTGTTATCTACTGCGACACCTCGCGACAAGGACTAGGTTGCATCCTTATGCAAGATCGACATGTAATTGCCTACGCTTCACGGCAATTGCACCCACATGAGGAGAATTATCCTACTCATGATCTAGAGCTTGCAGCTGTAGTCTATGCACTTAAAACCTGGCGACATTACCTCCTCGGTAATCGTTGCGAAATATTCACTGATCACCAAAGTCTGAAGTACATCTTCACCCAACCGGATCTGAATCTCAGGCAAAGACGTTGGGTTGAGTTGATCACAGACTTTGATTTAGGGATAACCTACACCCCAGGGAAAGCCAACGTCATGGCTGATGCGCTAAGTCGTAAATCTTATTGTAACAACCTGATGTTACAACAAAGTCAACCGCTTCTCCATGAGGAATTTCGGAAGCTTAACCTTCACATTGTACCTCAAGGTTTTCTTTCCACCTTGGTAGCAAAACCTACTCTTACAGATCAAATCATCGCTGCCCAAAAGCGAGATAAGGGAATATCTAAAATCAAAGAGAACATTGCTAGCGGAGGTGCTAGTTGTTTCTCCACAAATGATCATGGTGTTGTGTACTTTGAGAACCGTCTAGTGGTTCCCAAGAACCAGCATCTACGGCAGTTGATCCTTAAGGAGGCTCATGAATCTCCTCTCACTATTCATCCCGGTAGTACTAAGATGTATCAGGACCTATGCCAGAGGTTCTGGTGGACTAGGATGAAGAGAGAAATTGCTCAGTATATTGCTAATTGCGACGTCTGTCGTCGTGTAAAAGCAGAGCATCAACGGCCTGCTGGCACCCTTCAACCCTTAGCTATTCCTGAATGGAAATGGGATAAAATTGGTATGGATTTCATTACCGGTTTTCCCAGGACCAAGAGAGGGAATAATGCTATCTTCGTCGTTGTTGATCGTCTTTCCAAAGTAGCCCATTTCTTACCTGTTCGTGAGAGTATAACCGCTAGTCAGCTGGCAGACTTATACATCTCCCGAATAGTGTCCCTCCATGGTGTTCCTTTGGAAATTAACTCGGATCGAGGAAGTCTTTTCACCTCTCGATTTTGGGAAAGTTTCCAAAATGCTATGGGAACCCGTCTCTCCTTCAGCACCGCTTTCCACCCTCAGTCGAGTGGTCAAGTGGAACGCGTCAACCAGATTCTAGAAGACATGCTTCGAGCCTCTGTTATCTCATTCGGATGGACTGGGAGAAGTGCCTTCCATTTGCCGAATTCGCTTACAACAACAGCTATCAATCTAGCTTGGGTAAAGCCCCTTTTGAAGTTCTCTATGGACGACGGTGTCGAACACCCCTTAACTGGTCAGAGACTGGGGAAAGACAATTCTTTGGCCCGGATATGATTCAGGAAGCAGAAGAACAAGTTCGTATCGTTCGTGAAAAGTTGAAAACAGCCCAATCTCGTCAAAAGAGTCAATATGACCGAAAACATAAGGCTATGACTTTCGAGGTTGACGAGAAGGCTTATCTTCGGGTCACCCCTCTGAAGGGAACCCATCGTTTCGGTATCAAAGGCAAATTGGCTCCTCGTTACATTGGACCTTTTCGCATTCTCGCCAAACGAGGAGAAGTTGCCTACCAGTTGGAACTACCTCCGCACCTCTCCAGAGTCCACGATGTCTTCCACGTTTCTCAACTCAGGCGTTGCTTCTCGGATCCTATCCGTGAAGTGGACCACGAAACGCTTGATCTCCAAGATAATCTTACATATCGAGAGTACCCCATTCGTATCCTCGATCAGGCCGAACGTACCACCCGACGTCATAATATCAAGTTTCTCAAAGTTCAATGGTCGCACCATTCGGAGGATGAAGCAACCTGGGAAAGGGAGGATCGTCTTCGACTTGAGTATCCCGCCTTCTTCCCGGAGGAACCCAAATCTCGGGACGAGATTCTTTTGAGTGGGGGTGAGTTGTCACACCCTAGCTAGTCATGCATTAGAGTGTTGCATCATGTTTACTCTTTCATCAGAAACTTGAAATGGGGATCTGTGAAACCCTCAGAATCATTTTGAAAATGACCCAAATAAAAATTTCTCCAAAAGGGTCCAAGAAAATGCTCATGTTGCTCTCTGAAAATATTGGACAGAGATAAAAATCAAACCAATATTTTTAAGAGCTCATAGGTATTTACTTTGGGCATTTGGAATTAAAGCATAAATATTTGCATTGGAAATATATTAATTATATATATTAATATATGTCCAAATATTATGCCAATTATAAAGGAGCTCTGGAATAATATATCTAGCTCCTGCAAAAATTGGCATAAGTTAAATAAATGATTTAATATATTATTTAAATCAAAACAAATGTTAGAAATTAGAAAACAGAAAAATAAATAACAGGAGGAGCTTACCTGGGCTCCTCCCTGTGCGGCCCAGCCAGCTGGCCGGCCCAGCAAGCCAGCCCAGCCCACCACCGCCGTCGTCCTCCTGGCGCCAGTCGGCCAGGCGTGTGGCCGGCGCGCGCGCACGGCCGGAGCGCCACGCCACCAGCTCGTCTGCCTGCCTCCCCCGCCAGCGCGACGCCGCGACACTTCTTCTCGGTGCCGCCCCGATCCCCTGGCCTTATCCCCCCTCTCTCCCGTGGTGTTCCCTCTCTCTCTCTCACGGCCGAACACCATCGTCGCCGCCGTTCGCCATAGCAGCCGTCACCGGCCACCCCTCGCTCCCCCGACTAGCTCAGGAGCTCCGCCTCGACCCCCTCTTCCTCCCCACCGCTCCACGGCCCTCCGGAAGCCCTGCATCGCCGCCTACGTCGCCGTTCCCCTCCTCGGCCACCGGAGATCATCACCGTCGATTCGCCGTCTCCAGCGCGTCCCCGAGCCCGCTTCGACGCCCACTGCAACCGCGGTGAGCTCCGCCACCGTTTCCCCCTCTTTTTCCCCTCGTTCCCGCGCCGTAACCTCGTTCCCACCACGGCCGAACCTCCGCCGTCGCCGAGCTCGCCGTCGACGCAGCTCCGGTGAACATTTGGTCACCCCGGCGAGTCCAACAAGTTCGTAAGGCCCCGTAGAGCATCCCTAGCGCCTCGCTTAGCTCGCCTTCGAGCTCCAACCCCGTTTCCACGCACGACCGAACCCCGGCGGCCGCAGCCGAGCTCGCCGCCGTCGACTCCGGCCACCCCGACCCCAACGGACTCCACCAAGAGCTGCGGCTCGTCCCCAGCTCCACTCCGGTGGTCTCGGCGACCCATTTGGTGGCCGGAACGACCAAAACCACTTCCGCCGCCGCGTCGGGCTCGCCGGCGGCTAAACGCCGGTGCAGCCGACCCGGGTTTGACCACGGGTGGGCCCTGGTTGACTCCCCTGAGTCAATGACAGGTGGGGCCCATCCCTGTTAATTAAACAAGTTTAGTTTTAATTAACTTTAATTAAATTAATCACCCTGACACGTGGGACCCACTGTCAGGTTTGACCTGGACCAGTTCCGTTGACCTGCTGACGTCACACTGACGTCAGGCTGACGCAATAATTGATTTTCTGGAATTAATCTAATATAGGAAATTCCAGAATATAATTTAAACTTCAAAAATTCATAACTTTTATTCTGTAACTCCAAATCAGACAAATTATATATGAAAAATGATCAGAAAAATCCAATCTATCCATCTGTACTATTTTCATGCATGACTAAGCAAGTTAACTTGATGTTTAATGCAGAACAAGGAAAAGCACTTTAAAAGGCCATGTTTTGAGTTTGAAATTTGAATCTTTGATTCAAATTGGTTCAAACCCCTCTGGTCTTAGTTGCATTAGCCCAACACACTCATATTGCTATGTTTCATGCATGCATCATATTGTTGCACATTGTTTGGTGATGGTTGTGTATCGGTGTTCTTTGCGGCAGGTTCTGCCTCCGAGGAGTACCGTGATTACCCTAACGAAGAACCATATCAGTGCATCGAACCATCAGGCAAGCAACCAACCATTTGATCATATCGATACAATCCCATGTTCTCGCTCCTGCTCTCTTTTACTGCATTAAGACAACGCGTTTCAAACTGCTGTGTGCTACGGTAGTTGAACCCATTTCCTCTGCATGACCTGTCATTGCCACAGTAACTAGATGAAACCCACTAGCATGTGTAGGAGTTGATTGAGCCATATGTATGTGATGTTCCTACCTTGCTATGCCTGCTATGCTTAGAGTTGTGTCAGGTCTGGTTCATCTGGGTGATGGCTAGAGTGAAATGATTATGTCGGAAATGAGAGTGGTGTGGTGAACACGATTTGGTAAAGGTATCGATGAGAGGCCATGTAGGAGTACATGGTGGGTTGTTTCATTAAAGCCGACCTTAAGCACTGAGATCTGTATGTGTGATTTAAGATACAGCTACTACCATGCATTGGGCCCTGAAATATGACCCCGCTCGACTTCTTATTCACCCTAGCTCTCTGTCCAGGAGTTGCAAGTAGTTTCTGGTGTTTGTAGCCTACTGGAGGCTGTGGACAGCGCTGACCATAGGGGTGGGCTGTGATGCGGTAGGTACGTGGCCGGGTGTACCGAATACCCGTTAGGTATCTCGGGAACCCTGTTCACATCGTTCGGGGCCGTATGGGAAACCTCGGCCGGACTCCCTGCGGATGGAACCTGAATAGGCGATAAACCTGGACTAGAGGCTTAAGTGTTTAGGTAGGTCGTGGTCTACACCCACGCCGGCTTTCGCTTGAAGTCTGCCGAGCACATGTCGTGTGCAGACGCTAAGTGGTGGAAACATGTATGAAGAAGTACACCCCTGCAGGGTTATCATAATCTATTCGAATAGCCGCGTCCGCGGTAAAGGACTACTTGGTTGCCTATACAGTTCATAGACAAGTAAATGGAAACTGCTAAAAGCCTCAAGATAAGTGTGAGTGCCGAGGATGGCTCTTCCGTAGGAAGACGGAGGTGGATCCTCGGTAGTGTATTGAAGTGGTGAGTAGTGGACTCGTGTGCGCAAAACCATTTCAAGTTGAAGTATCGTAGGATAGTCTAGCCAAGAGTCAAAGCTGGCTTGCTGCAATAACTCCACCAACCCTTCTTGATAATATGCATGTATGTAGGATCTGATGTAAGTCTTGCTGAGTACCTTTGTACTCATGTTGCTATAATCTACATTTTTACAGAAGACGCTGCAACCCCTTCTGATGGGTTCTATGTAGACGTTGACATCAACGAGTAGGCTAAAGACCCAGGTGGTGACCCTGAGCTTGTGAAGGACCTTGTAGTATAGCTAGGCTTTCCAAGCCTCTTTTATTTTACTAGTTGTCTGTACTCAGACAAGTTACTTCCGCTGCTGGTTTGTATGACTATATGACTTGTATGTTGGGTCGTGAGACCCGTACCTTTGTGTATGTTATGTATGGCTCCCTGAACCTTAAATAAAGTACTTGTGTCGTAGAGTCATGTTGTGATGCTTCGTTGTATTTGCACATATCGAGCATATTGTGTGTATGATTGAAATGCTTGGTATGTGTGGGATCTGACTATCTAGTTGTTTATCTTTAGTAGCCTCTCTTACCGGGAAATGTCTCCTAGTGTTACCGCTGAGCCATGGTAGCTTGCTACTGCTCTGGAACACTTAGGCTGGCCGGCATGTGTCCTTCTTCGTTCCTGTGTCTGTCCCTTCGGGGAAATGTCACGCTTTGAGTACCGGAGTCCTGTTAGCCCGCTACAGCCCGGTTTACCGGAGTCCTGCTAGCCCAGTGCTACAGCCCGGACCCACTTGCTGATGACCGACACGTTCGAAGCTGGGTCATGGATGCCTGTCCCTGTAAGTCTGTGCCACTTTGGGTTTACGACTAGTCATGTCAGCCCGGGCTCTTTATCATATGGATGCTAGCGACACTATCATATACGTGAGCCAAAATGCGCAAACGGTCCCGGGCAAAGGTAAGGCGACACCCGTGGGGATACCGTGCGTGAGGCCGCAAAATGATATGAGGTGTTACCGGCTAGATCGATGTGACATCGAGTCGGGGTCCTGACAACAAAACACACAACCAAAACAGAGGCTAGATAAATTATTTATTGAATAACAACAAGGAAAAATATTGGGTTGTCTCCCAACAAGTGCTTTTCTTTAAAGCCTTATAGCTAGGCACACGATTTCAACGATGCTCACATGAAAGACAAGAGTTGAAGCACGAAGAGAGCATCATAAAACATGTGACAAACACATCTAAGTCTAACATACTTCCTATGCATAGGCATCTTATAGGCAAACAAATTATCAAGGTAAGCAAAAACTAGCATATGAAAGGAAGCAGAAAGAAACAATAGCAATCTCAACATAACGAGAGGTAATTTAGTGACATGAAAATGTCTACCACCATATTTTCCTCTCTCATAATAATTACATGTAGGATCATAAGCAAATTCAACAAAATACCTATCACATAAAATATTTTCAACACGATCCACATGCATGCAAAGTTGACACTCTTCCAAAATAGTGGGATTAACATTAACTAAAGTCATGACTTCTCCAAACCCACTTTTATCAAAAATTTCATAAGATTGAACGTTCTCCAAATATGTGGGATCTAAAGTTGACACTCTTCCAAAACCACTTTCAATAATATTGCAAACACTATTATCAATCTCATATTCATCATGGGGCTTAAATAAATTTTCAAGATCATGAGAAGAATCACCCCAATCATGATCATTGCAACAAGTAGTAGACATAGCAAAACTAGCATCCCCAGACTTAGGGTTTTGAATATTATAAGCACAATTGACATTAATAGAATTTATACTATCATCATGCAATCATGCTTTCTATTCAAGATCCATCGTGAATCACTCCATAAAGTACTTCATCACAATTTTCAGATTCACGAATTTCAAGCAGAACTTCATAAAGATAATCTAGTGCACAAAACTCACTAGCAATTGGTTCATCATAATTGGATATCTTAAAAAGATTAGCAAGCGGATGAGGATCCATAGATCTTAGGTTCTCTGTTTATTAATAAATAAACAACTATACCAACCAAACGAGCAAACGAGCGAAGTAAGACATCAAAGCAAATGGGAAAGAGGCGAATAAAATGGCAAGGGTGAAGTGGGGGAGAGGAAAACGAGAGGCAAATGGCAAATAATGTAATGCGGGAGATAAGGGTTTGTGATGGGTACTTGGTGTGTTGACTTTTGCTTAGACCTCCCCGGCAACAGCGTTAGAAATCCTTCTTGCTACGTCTTGAGCACTTGCGTTGGTTTTCCCTTGAAGAGGAAAGGGTGAACCCGTAGGTCTGAAGTAAACTACTCACACTTCATCGGAGGGGCTTGGATGATGATGTAGAAGCCCTCCGTGATCGATGCCCCCTCTGGCGGAGCTCCGGAACAGGCCCCAAGATGGGATCTCGTGGATACAGAAAGTTACGGCGGTGGAATTAGGGTTTTGGATCCGTATCTGGTAGTTTGGGGGTACGTAGGTATATATAGGAGGAAGGAGTACGTCGGTGGAGCAACAGGGGGCCCACGAGGGTGGAGGGCTCGCCTAGGGGGGTAGGCGCGCCCCTACCTCGTGGCCTCCTGGTTGATGTATTTACGTAGGGTCCAAGTCCTCTGGATCACATTCGTTCCAAAAATCACGTTCCCGAAGGTTTCATTCCATTTGGACTCCCTTTGATATTCTTTTTCTGCGAAACCCTAAAATAGGCAAAAAACAGCAATTCTGGGCTGGGCCTCCGGTTAATAGGTTAGTCCCAAAAATAATATAAAAGTGTATAATAAAGCCCAATAATGTCCAAAATAGAATATAATATAGCATGGAACAATAAAAAATTATAGATACGTTGGAGACGTATCACCGTGGCACCCTTTCTTTCCACCACGGTGGCAAATGCTTCATAATATGCTCATGTCAACTTTTAACAAAATTGCATAAAACTTTCACATGTCATCCGCATCATGATAATAACATTTAAAATGTTTAAAATTGTTGTTTGCATTAACATGTGGGGATTTTCCGGAATTGTTGTTTGTTCTTCCGGCCTCATTTAAACTTGCTTAGATAGTTAATTCACTCATGCTTCACCTCTTGCCATGTTTAATAACATTTAATTTTGTTTGGTACATAAACGAGAGAGAACTAAATAATTGATGTGGTGTTTCGTCAATATGCAACTCGTTGCATATTGAACTCCACTTAATTTGTAGTTTTGTTTGTGCATATTTCCATGTCACGCCTCATTAAACCGGACATGCATCATACTTGGTTGTGCATCATGCCATGTTTATGTGATGGTTGTTTACTATGTTGCTTGCTTCTTTCCGGTTTGCTTCTCTCATTAGCTTCGGTTCCGTTCCGGAGTTGTGAGGATCCATTCGACTACGTCCGTTTGTCTTCTTCATGGACTCATTCTTCTTCCTTGCGGGATCTCAGGCAAGATGGCCATACCCTCAACATCACTTATATCTTTGCTTGCTAGTTGACCGATCTATCGCTATGTCGCGCTACCTACCACTTGTTATATCATGCCTCCCATATTGCCATGTCAAGCCTCTAACCCACCTTCCTAGCAAACCGTTGTTTGGCTATGTTACCGCTTTTGCTCAGCCCCTCTTTTAGCATTGTTAGTTGCAGGTGAAGTTGAAGTTTGTTCCATGTTGGAACATGTTTATGTTGGGATATCACAATATCTCTTATTTTAATTAATGCGTCTATATACTTGGTAAAGGGTGGAAGGCTCGGCCTTATGCCTGGTGTTTTGTTCCACTCTTGCCTCCTTAGTTTCCGTCATACCGGTGTTATGTTCCTTGATTTTGCGTTCCTTACACTGTTGGGTGTTATGGGAACCCCTTGATAGTTCGCTTTGAATAAAACTCCTCCAGCAAGGCCCAACCTTAGTTTTACATTTGCCACCTAAGCCTTTTTCCCTTGGGTTCTGCGGACTCAAGGGTCATCTTTATTTTAAACCCCCGGGCCAGTGCTCCTTTGAGTGTTGGTCCAACCTGTCAACCGCCGGTGGCCACCAGGGGCAACTCTGGGCTGGCCTACCGGAAGTTTGGACAATCCGGTGTGCCCTGAGAACGAGATATGTGCAGCTCCTATCAGGATTTGTCGGTACATTCGGGCGGCTTTGCTGGTCTTGTTTTACCATTGTCGAAATGTGTTGTAACCAGGATTCCGAGCCTGACCGGGTCTTCCTGGGAGAAGGAATATCCTTCGTTGACCGTGTGAGCTTGTGATGGGCTAAGTTGGGACACCCTTGCAGGGTTTTAAACTTTCGAGAGCCGTGCCAGCGGTTATGTGGCAGATGGGAATTTGTTAATATCTAGTTGTAGAGAACTTGACACTTGACTTAATTAAAATGCATCAACCACGTGTGTAGCCGTGATGGTCTCTTTTCGGCGGAGTCCGAGAAGTGAGCACGATCTTGTGTTATGCTTGAATATAAGTAGTTTCAGGATCACTTCTTGATCACTTCTAGCTTCACGACCGTTGCGATGCTTCTCTTGTCGCTCTTATTTGCGTATGTTAGCCACCATATTTGCTTAGTGCTTGCTGCAGCTCCACCTCACTACCTTATCCTACCCATAAGCTTAAATACTCTTGATCTCGGGGGTGTGAGATTGCCGAGTCCTCGTGACTCACGGATACTTCCAAACAGTTGCAGGTGTTGATGATACCAGTGCAGGTGACGCAACCATGCTCAAGTGGGAGCTCAATGAAGATCTTGACCGTTGTTATGTGTCTTTTCTGATTGATCAGTAGTGGTGCCCAGTTGGGACGATCGGGGATCTAGCATTTGGGGTTTATCTTCCTTTTCTGTTGGATTTGACCGTAGTCGGTCTTTGAGTGTATTTCGATGATGTATGGATTATTTATGTATTGTGTGAAGTGGCGATTGTAAGCCAACTCGTTATCCCTTTCTTATTCAGTACATGTGATTGTGTGAATATTACCCCTCTTGCGATAAATCTACCATGCGGCTATGCCTCTAAGTTGTGCCTTGACACGTGGGAGATATAGCCACATTGTGGGTGTTAAAAGTTGGTAATCAGAGCCATCCCCGACTTAGGAGCCCCCTGCTTGATCGAATCACCAACGTTGTTGAGTCTAGAACAAAATGTTTTGAGTCTTAGGATTATATATATCGGAGAGTAGGATTATTTTTACTCCTCAGTCCCTTCGTCGCTCTGGTGAGGCCTCCTGACGTAGAAGTTTTGACTTTCCTCTCCTCAAATTTCACCATTTTTTAGGATCACGCGGGTATCTTGGAATCGTTCCGATATTCTTGTGACGAGAACATTGTTCTTGGTGCCTTGTGACATATAGGGGTTGTGGCAGTGTCCCGGGGAGTTGAGCTCCGAGGTGTTGTCGTCACAATTTTATCGTTGCAGTTCTGGAATACCTGAGTTCGCCGACATCGAAAATCTCTTTTATGCAGTTGTTGGTGAGATAATCTCGATGCCACCCAGTATTGGGGCGGGAGTTTGGGAGTTTTTCCATAACTCGTATAACGGATGCTTTTTCGAAGGTTGAGGTACGTGATTTCCGAAGGTTTCTTGGTTATGTGTTGAAGGATGGATATAGCCGGATGTAGGGATTGTTAGTTTGGGTTAGATATTATGCTTCCCCTGTATCCCCAACATCTGATTGCATAACCAGAAAGTTTCGGGAGTTTATAGGTGGGAATTCAAGTAGCTCCTAGAATATCTTTCCAACAGACACATGATATGATATGGGATCTATCATATATTTGTTTCCAACTTATTTTGTAAGCCAATCTTTGTTTTGTTTTTAGTTGTGGTATTCGAGTTGCTTCGAAGTCAAGTGTTGATTCCATACTTTTTTTCAAGCGGTGCTCTCATATTTCTACGGGAGTGCTAATCGTTCTTGATCATCGAGATGGTCATGCCAATTCTTTTCCAACCGGCGTGTTTCTCTTCAAGTGGATCCGATCATTTCAACATTCGCAAGATCACCTCTCAGTTTTCCCAACGTTGTTCGTTTCATCCGTCCCCAGTTGCCTTTGTTTTCCCGCCCTCCCACCCTTTTTCTTCAAGGACTCAGATTTCTTAGTCAAGTATCCATTTTATTGATGGGAAGTCTCTCCATTCTTTTCCGTCATTGTTCTTATTCGGTGATTCTCAGGAAGATACTAACGGAGCTTCAAGTTATCATTCTCCACTCTTTTTCTTTTTCAGTGGATTCAATTCAAGCTTTGTCGATCATATCCTTTCCTGGTTTCAAATGCTTTCTCATGTCGGTGCACCTCTTAATCATTCACTTCTCGCTATTCATTTGTTCTGGAGTGCTGAAGATATCTCAGAAGGCTCGTCTTTTCATTCAAGATCCATTCAACCTATTTCGAGGTTATTATCTCATTCAGGCCATTTAATTCAACCGGCGCAATATTCCTTTTAAATCATTCAATGGTGTTTCTCTTGAGTGGGCCATAACCCACAGGTCTTTCCCAGGATCTTATCTGACTCTTCTAATTTTCCCGGAGCTATCCTCAAATTCTTTCAAAGTTTGATGTAAGAATGGATTGCCATCAGTCATATGTATTTCTTCAAGATCTTTCAAATTCTTTTCATCATTGGCTCAACCTTTCTATTCTTCATTCTGGAGTGCCTCAATAATTCATGGTGCCGTATCTCGTTGTCATTCTCTGCATTTGAAAACTGATGAAGATTTTCTCTTAAATCTTGCTCCGTTCTCTTGAAGATGCGTATTTCAAGCTTGATGCCATCCTCTCATAATTGTTTTCGATTATGAGAATTATTTTTACCCTTTCGGAGCAATTCATGAGTATTTTCAGTTTGATTCTCTGGAGGCCATCATTTCAGAAGATTTATTCGTTCTCAACATTCAGCTCTCATTCCCCAATTCTACCGGCGGGTGCATCGTTCTAGTTTTCTCTAGTCAGATTGTCATCTCTTCATTCAATTGTATCTAAATTCACTCAAGTATCTTTGTTTGTTTTCTAATTCTTCCCAGTGATTCATTCTCTTTCTTTATTCATTTTCAATTCTTATGGTGGTTTGTTCAAGTTTTTCCCAAGTTTGCGCTATGTCTATCCTTAATCCCTCAAGAGGAATAAGTAGTATGCCAAATCCATTGCGTGTCATCAATTTAATTGATGAAGGATAAGCATAAGGTAATTCTTATTCTTGTTTCATCGAGTAAATTCAATTCCTTATTCCGGAGGTTCATCAAAATTCTTAATTTCATTTGTTCATCTTTCTTTCCCGGAGTTCCAAGATCTCTCAATTATATCACCACGAAGATTCATCTAAATCATTACAAGGCTTCACCTTGTGTTTTCAACTTCTCTTTCTTTTTTTATCATCATTTTGTTATCGGAGTTCTTCATGGAGGCTCTACATGGTGGTTCGTCAATGATTCCTTTCATTCTTCAATTGTTCTTCAAGATTTTTCTCGAAGTTATGATCTGCCAAGCTATACTCTCAAATAAACATGGTGTCCAATACATGTCTTGTTCTAAGGAGTTCAAGCATTCTCCATCTGGCATTCTGAAGTGCAATTCTTTCTATCTTATCTTTTGAGGTGGTGTTATGTCATTTTGACATTTTCCTTCATGTTTCATGATTGACAAGTTGTCAAAAATGAGATATTTAAGCCCATCATTTTTCCTTCACTGATGTTAGCTTGGTATAGATTTCACCTAAAGCCTTCCCTAAGGAACATTGTTATTGTGGTGCTTATCTATGATCCAAGTTTTCTCCTATCCTCTCGGCGGAAGATGTTTTTCATCTCCTCGTCGATCTAAGGCAAGCAATTGTTTTTCATATGTGGCAGAATTTCACCTCAAGTTTTGAGATGCTTCCATAAGCCCACAACAAGGTTATTATTTTCATTGTTCATTTTCCAACAACTCCGTCCAATCCTTCTATGGAAGGATGCTTTCAAATTCATTTGAGGTAGAAGATGTGGTTTTCTTCTTCGTTACTTTCAGGCCGTTCTATCTTTTGTTCCGGAGGCAGTGTGTTGTTGATTTCGTCAAGTATCATCCAACCTTATCAAGTTCTTATTCAATTCCTTTGCTTTTCAGTCGGAGTGCTGTTCAAATTATATCATTATTATTCCTTCTCTATCTTGTTTTAACCAGAGTGGTTTCAATATATATCTTGTCCTTCGACCTACAAGGTTCTCGCAATGTTCCTTGTTCCTCCTTTCTAACGGAGTGTTTTCAACCTCGTTCATCTCCGTTGTATTCTCTTCTCAAAACTGTTTAACCTCTCAAGGTTCTTTGGTTTCACTCGTTTGTAAAAGAAGCAACTTAGTTTACCTCTTCTCTTCCTCTTCTGTTTCTCTCCGGTGCCATCCTAGATCTCAGGACGAGATCCTCTTTCTAGTGGTGGAGTGTTGTGACGCCCCGAGACCGGCGCTCCAGATGCCTTCTATGTTTTGCGTGTCAGCTCTATTATTTATTTGTTTGTTGCATTCATCTTTGCATCATGTGCATTGCATCATGTCATCATGCCATTAATTTTTCCAACTCCACTAAATAAAATGCATAGATCTTTGATCTATTTAAACTGAGGGAACTCACATGGTGATTTCTCTATATAACATATCCTCCTAATATTTATGGAGCTATTGAAAATATTCCATTAGTTTGGGATTACCCATAACACATGTGCAATTTAATTCCATGCCTTTTCTATCTCAATATTCTCGACCTCAAACTTTTCCCACAAATCCTTTCGTCACCTTCCCGAGCTCCACCAAAATTCCCAACACTTCTGGACTCTTCAAAACCTTGATCTTACTCAAACCATTTGAATTAAATTCAAATGGATTTGAATTCAGATCTTTCAATCATGCCACTTTTATTTTTCTGGACCGAGCTCATTTTTGTGAGTCCGGGAAAATAATCCCCTTGCCCAAACTCTTTATCTAACCTTTTCTTTTCTTCCCTTTTCTTTCTCTTTATTTTTATGATATGAGAAGAGAGGTAAAGAGAGGGAGAGCCCAGCCTAGCCTCGTGGGCCTCCTGTAGCCACAGGCCACTCAGGCCCAGCAGCAGCCAGCCCAGTCCCTCTCCTCTAACCCTAGCGCTCACCAAACCCACTCCTCTCGATCTCTCCCTCGTCCCAATCCCTCTCTTCCTCGTGCCACCGCCAGAGAGAGAGAGCGTGCAGTTCGAGTGCCGAACCTCCCCGATGCGAGCACCTTCGCCTCCCCGCCATGGCACCCCCACAGGAGCTCCCGGCCGCCGGATCGGGTCGCCTCCACCCGGTTCCTCTCGCCTCCTCTGCGCGCCTCCCTCTCCTGCTCTGCCGCCGCCTCGCTGCTGCCTCCCCGCCTCTGGTGAGCGCCGCCTCTATGCTCGAGCTCCTCCGCCTCAGCCACCTCCTCCCGCTCATAGGCCCTCTCCTCTCTTGCACCTCGTCCCTGATGCCGCGCATGACCACGCCGGCCTCTCCTTCCTCGGCCCGACCTCCTGTACCATGCCTTCGTTCCCGTGACGTCAACCTTCCCTTCGACCTCTATTGTCGCAACTCCACAGTTCACGGTTTCCCTCTGCCTCTAGCCCAAGCTCGAGCCTGATACGTCTCCAACGTATCTATAATTTTTGATTGCTCCATGCTATATTATCTACTGTTTTGGACATTATTGGGCTTTATTATCCACTTTTATATTATTTTTGGGACTAACCTATTAACCGGAGGCCCAACCCAAAATTGCTGTTTTTTTGCCTGTTTTAGAGTTTCGAAGAAAAGGAATATCAAACGGAGTCCAAACGGAATGAAACCTTCGGGAACATGATTTTCTCACCGAATACAACTCAGGAGACTTGGACCCTACGTCAAGCCAATTAACAGGAGGCCACGAGGTAGGGGGGCGCGCCTGCCCCCCCAGGCGCGCCCTCCACCCTCGTGTGCCCCCTGTTGCTCCACCGACGTACTTCTTCCTCCTATATATATCCACATACCCCCAAACGATCAGAAACGGAGCCAAAAACCTAATTCCACCGCCGCAACTTTCTGTATCCACGATATCCCATCTTGGGGCCTGTTCCGGAGCTCCGCCGGAGGGGGCATCGATCACGGAGGGCTTCTACATCATCATTCAAGCCCCTCCGATGAAGTGTGAGTAGTTTACTTCAGACCTACGGGTCCATAGTTAGTAGCTAGATGGCTTCTTCTCTCTTTTTTGATCTCAATACAATGTTCTCCCCCTCTCCCGTGGAGATCTATTCGATGTAATCTTCTTTTTGCGGTGTGTTTGTTGAGACCGATGAATTGTGGGTTTATGATCAAGTCTATCTATGAATAATATTTGAATCTTCTCTGAATTCTTTTATGTATGATTGGTTATCTTTGCAAGTCTCTTCGAATTATCAGTTTGGTTTGGCCTACTAGATTGGTTGTTCTTGCCATGGGAGAAGTGCTTAGCTTTGGGTTCGATCTTGCGGTGTCCTTTCCCAGTGACAGAAGGGGCAGCAAGGCACGTATTGTATCGTTGCCATCGAGGATAACAAGATGGGGTTTTTATCATATTGCATGAAACTATCCCTCTACATCATGTCATCTTGCTTAAGGCGTTACTCTGTTTTTAACTTAATACTCTAGATGCATGCTGGATAGCGGTCGATGAGTGGAGTAATAGTAGTAGATGCAGGCAGGAGTCGGTCTACTTGTCTCGGACGTGATGCCTATATACATGATCATACCTAGATATTCTCATAACTATGCTCAATTCTGTCAATTGCTCAACAGTAATTTGTTCACCCACCGTAGAATACTTATGCTCTTGAGAGAAGCCACTAGTGAAACCTATGGCCCCCGGGTCTCTTTCTCATCATATCAATCTCCATCACTTTATTATTGCTTTGCTTTTTACTTTGCCTTTTACTTTTCACTTTGCATCTCTATACCAAAAATACCAAAAATATTATTTATCATCTCTATCAGATCTCACTTTCGTAAGTGACCGTGAAGGGATTGACAACCCCTAAGCGCGTTGGTTGCGTTGAGCTATTGTTTTTGTGTAGGTACGAGGGACTCGCGCGTAGCCTCCTACTGGATTGATACCTTGGTTCTCAAAAACTGAGGGAAATACTTACGCTACTTTGCTGCATCATCCTCTCCTCTTCCGGAAATCCAACGCAGTGCTCAAGAGGTAGCAAGAAGAATTTCTGGCGCCGTTGCCGGGGAGTCTGCGCAAAAGTCAACATACCAAGTACCCTTCACAATCCCTATCCCCCGCATTACATTATTTGCCATTTGCCTCTCGTTTTCCTCTCCCCCCAATTCACCCTTGCCGTTTTATTCGCCCTCCCTCTCTATCCCCTCTCTTTCTCTATTTGCCTCTTTTTGCTCGCTTGCCTTTTTGTTTGCTTGTGTGTTAGTTTGCTTGTTTGTCGCAATGGCTCAAGATAATACTAAATTGTGTGACTTCACCAATACCAACAACAATGATTTCCTTAGGAATCCGATTGCTCCTCTTACCGATGCTGAATCTTGTGAAATTAATACTGCTTTGCTGAATCTTGTCATGAAAGATCCGTTCTCCGGCCTTCCTAGTGAAGATGCCGCTACCCATCTTAATAGCTTCGTTGATTTGTGTGACATGCAAAAGAAGCAAGATGTCGATAAAGATATTGTTAAATTGAAGCTATTTCCTTTTTCGCTTAGAGATCGTGCTAAAGCTTGGTTTTTGTCTTTTCCTAAAAATAGTATTTATTCATGGAACAAGTGCAAAGATGCTTTTATCTCTAAGTATTTTCTTCCCGCTAAGATCATCTCTCTTAGAAACAATATTATGAATTTTAAGCAACTTGATCATGAACATGTTGCACAAGCTTGGGAGAGAATGAAATTAATGATAGGTAATTGCCCTACTCATGGTTTAAATTTGTGGATGATTATACAAATTTTTATGCCGGATTGAATTTTGCTTCTAGAAATCTTTTAGATTCGGCCGCGGGAGGCACTTTTATGGAAATCACTTTAGGAGAAGCTACTAAACTCCTAGATAATATTATGGTTAATTATTCTCAATGGCATACTGAAAGATCTACTAAAAAGGTGCATGCTATAGAAGAAATTAATGTTTTGAGTGGAAAGATGGATGAACTTATGAAATTATTTGCTAATAAGAGTGTTTCTTCTGATCCTAATGATGTGCCCTTGTCTACTTTGATTGAGAATAATAATGAATCTATGGATGTGAATTTTGTTGGTAGGAACAATTTTGGTAACAACGCGTATAGAGGAAATTTCAACCCTAGGCCTTATCCTAGTAATCCCTCTAATAATTATGGTAATTCCTACAACAATTCTTATGGAAATTATAATAAGATGCCCTCTGATTTTGAATCTAATATTAAAGAATTTATTACTTCGCAAAAGAATTTTAATGCTTTGATTGAAGAAAAATTGCTTAAGATTGATGATTTGGCTAGGAACGTTGATAGAATTGCTCTTGATGTTGATTCTTTGAAACTTAGATCTATTCCACCTAAGCATGATATCAATGAGTCTCTCAAAGCCATGAGAATTTCCATTGACGAGTGCAAAGAAAGAACCGCTAGGATGCGTGCTAAGAAAGATGCCTTTATAAAAGCGTGTTCTTCTAGTTCCTATGAAAATAATGATGAAGATCTAAAAGTTATTGATGTGTCCCCTATTAAATCTTTGTTTTGCAATATGAATCTTGATAATGATGGGACTGAATATGATCCACCTTTACCTAGAAGGCGTTCCAAGAATTCTGAATCTTTTGATCTTGATGCTAAATTTGACAAAAGTGGGATTGAAGAAATTAAAACCCTAGATGTTGCTAAACCCACTATTATGGACTTCAAGGAATTTAACTATGAAAATTGCTCTTTGATTGATTGTATTTCCTTGTTGCAATCCATGTTAAATTCTCCTCACGCTTATAGTCAAAATAAAGCGTTTACTAAACATATCGTTGATGCCTTGATGCAATCTTATGAAGAAAAACTTGAATTAGAAGTTTCTATACCTAGAAAACTTTATGATGAGTGGGAACCAACTATTAAAATTAAAATTAAAGATCATGAGTTTTATGCTTTGTGTGATTTGGGTGCTAGTGTCTCTACTATTCCCAAAACTTTGTGTGATTTGCTAGATTTTCGTAATTTTGATGATTGCTCTCTAAACTTGCACCTTGCGGATTCCACTATTAAGAAACATATGGGGAGAATTAATGATGTTCTTATTGTTGCAAATAGGAATTATGTGCCCGTAGATTTTATCGTTCTTGATATAGATTGCAATCCTTCTTGCCCTATTATCCTCGGTAGACCTTTCCTTAGAACGGTTGGTGCAATTATTGATATGAAGGAAGGGAATATTAGATTCCAATTTCCATTAAAAAAGGGCATGGAACACTTACCTAGAAATAAAATAAAATTACCATATGAATCTATCATGAGATCCACTTATGGATTGCCTACCAAATATGGCAATACCTAGATCTATTCTTGCTTGTTATGCCTAGCTAGGGGCATTAAACGATAGCGCTTGTTGGGAGGCAACCCAATTTTATTTTTATTTATTGATTTTTGCTCTTGTTTATTAATAAATAAATTATTTAGCCTCTGTTTTGGTCGTGTTTTTTGTGTTTAATTAGTGTTTGTGCCAAGTAGAACCGTTGGGAAGACTTGGGGAAAGTCTTGTTGAACTTGCTGTAAAAAACAGAAACTTTAGCGCTCACGAGAACTGCTGTCATTTTTATTTGGAGAGTGCTATTTAGTTAATTATTTTTGAAGATTATTAATGGATAAATTCCTCACATCCAGAAATTTATTTTAGAATTTTTGGGGTTCCAGATCTTGCGCTAGCTACAGATTACTACAGACTGTTCTGTTTTTGACAGATTCTGTTTTTCGTGTGTTGTTTGCTTATTTTGATGAATCTATGGCTAGTAAAATAGTTTATAAACCATAGAGAAGTTAGAATACAGTAGTTTTAACACCAATATAAATAAATAATGAGTTCATTACAGTACCTTGAAGTGGTCTTTTGTTTTCTTTCGCTAACGGAGCTCACGAGATTTTCTACTTTAAGTTTTGTGTTGTGAAGTTTTCAAGTTTTGGGTAAAGATTTGATGGATTATGGAACAAGGATTGGCAAGAGCCTAAGCTTGGGGATGCCCCTGAAGGCATCCCCTCTTTCGTCTACGTCTATCGGTAACTTTACTAGGAGCTATATTTTTATTCACCACATGATATGTGTTTTGCTTGGAGCGTCTTTTATGATTTGAGTCTTTGCTTATTAGTTTACCACAATCATCCTTGATGTACACACCTTTTGAGAGAGCCATGCATAATTTGGAATTTGATAGAATACTCTATGTGCTTCACTTATATCTTTTGAGTTATATAATTTTGCTCTAGTGCTTCACTTATATCTTTTAGAGCACGGTGGTGGATTTGTTTTATAGAAACTATTGATATCTTATGCTTCACTTAGATTATTTTGAGAGTCTTAATAGCATGGTAATTTGCTTAATAATAATATGCTTGGTATTCAAGATTTGTAAAACCTTCTTTTGAAGTGCGTTGAATACTAAGAAAAAATTGATGCTTGATAATTGTTTTGAGATATGAGGATGGTGATATTAGAGTCATGCTAGCTGAGTAGTTGTGAATTTGAGAAATGCTTGTGTTAAAGTTTGTGATTCCCGTAGCATGCACGTATGGTGAACCATTATGTGATGAAGTCGGAGCATGATTTATTTATTGATTGTCTTCCTTATGAGTGGCGGTCGGGGACGAGCGATGGTCTTTTCCTACCAATCTATCCCCCTAGGAGCATGCGCGTAATACTTTGCTTTGATAACTTCTAGATTTTTGCAATAAGTATATGAGTTCTTTATGACTAATGTTGAGTCCATGGATTATACGCACTTTCCTTCCTTCCACCATTGCTAGCCTCTCTAATACCGCGCACTTTTCGCCGGTATCATACACCCACCAAATACCTTCCTCAAAACAGCCACCATACCTACCTATCATGGCATTTCCATAGCCATTCCAAGATATATTGCCATGCAACTTTCCACCGTTCCTTTCATTATGACACGCTCCATCATTGTCATATTGCTAGCATGATCATGTAGTTGACATCGTATTTGTGGCAAAGCCACCGTTCATAATTCTTTCATACATGTCACTCTTGATTCATTGCATATCCCGGTACACCGCCGGAGGCATTCATATAGAGTCATATTTTGTTCTAAGTATTGAGTTGTAATTGTTGAGTTGTAAGAAAAATAAAAAGTGTGATGATCATCATTTTTAGTGCATTGTCCCAAGTGAGGAAAGGATGATGGAGACTATGATTCCCCCACAAGTCGGGATGAGACTCCGGACGAAAAATAAAAAAAGAGAGAAAAAGAGGCCATAAAAGAAGAGAAGGCCCAAAAAAATGAGAGAAAAAGAGAGAAGGGACAATGTTACTATCCTTTTACCACACTTGTGCTTCAAAGTAGCACCATGATCTTCATGATAGAGAGTCTCTCATTCTGTCACTTTCATATACTAGTGGGAATTTTTCATTATAGAACTTGGCTTGTATATTCCAATGATGGGCTTCCTCAAAATGCCCTAGGTCTTCGTGAGCAAGCAAGTTGGATGCACACCCACTTAGTTTCTTTTGTTGAGCTTTCATATACTTATAGCTCTAGTGCATCCGTTGCATGGCAATCCCTACTCACTCACATTGATATCTATTGATGGGCATCTCCATAGCTCGTTGATACGCCTAGTTGGTGTGAGACTATCTTCCCCTCTTTTTGTCTTCTCCACAACCACCATTCTATTCCACATATAGTGCTATATCCATGGCTCACGCTCATGTATTGCGTGAAGATCAAAAAAGTTTTGTAAATGTCAGAAGTATGAAACAATTGCTTGGCTTGTCATCCGGGTTGTGCATGATTTAAATACTTTGTGTGGTGAAGATAGAGCATAGCCAGACTATATGATTTTGTAGGGATAGCTTTCTTTGGCCATGTTATTTTGAGAAGACATAATTGCTTTGTTAGTATGCTTGAAGTATTATTATTTTTATGTCAATATGAATTTTTGTCTTGAATCTTTTGAATCTGAATATTCATACCACAATTAAGAAGATTTACATTGAAATTATGCCAAGTAGCACTCCGCATCAAAAATTCTGTTTTTATCATTTACCTACTCGAGGACGAGCAGGAATTAAGCTTGGGGATGCTTGATACGTCTCCAACGTATCTATAATTTTTGATTGCTCCATGCTATATTATCTACTGTTTTGGACATTATTGGGCTTTATTATCCACTTCTATATTATTTTTGGGACTAACCTATTAACCCGAGGCCCAGCCCATAATTGTTGTTTTTTGCTGTTTTAGGGTTTCGAAGAAAAGGAATATCAAACAGAGTCCAAACGGAATGAAACCTTCGGGAACGTGATTTTCTCACCGAATACAACTCAGGAGACTTGGACCCTACGTCAAGCCAATTAACTGGATGCCACGAGGTAGGGGGGCGCGCCTGCCCCCCCCAGGCGCGCCCTCCACCCTCGTGGGCCCCCTGTTGCTCCACCGACGTACTTTTTCCTCCTATATATATCCACGTGCCTCCAAACGATCAGAAACGGAGCCAAAAACCTTTCCACCACCGCAACTTTCCGTATCCATGATATCCCATCTTGGAGCCTGTTCTGGAGCTCCGCCGGCGGGGGCATTGATCACGGAGGGCTTCTACATCATCATCCAAGCCCCTCCGATGAAGTGTGAGTAGTTTACTTCAGACCTACGGGTCCATAGTTAGTAGCTAGATGGCTTCTTCTCTCTTTTTGGATCTCAATACAATGTTCTCCCCCTCTCTCGTGGAGATCTATTCGATGTAATCTTATTTTTGCGGTGTGTTTGTTGAGACCGATGAATTGTGGGTTTATGATCAAGTCTATCTATGAATAATATTTGAATCTTCTCTAAATTCTTTTATGTATGATTGGTTATCTTTGCAAGTCTCTTCGAATTATCAGTTTGGTTTGGCCTACTATATTGGTTGTTCTTGCCATGGGAGAAGTGCTTAGCTTTGGGTTAGATCTTGCAGTGTCCTTTCCCAGTGACAGAAGGGGCAGCAAGGTACATATTGTGTTGTTGCCATCGAGGATAACAAGATGGGGTTTTTATCATATTGCATGAAACTATCCCTCTACATCATGTCATCTTGCTTAAGGCGTTACTCTGTTTTTAACTTAATACTCTAGATGCATGCTGGATAGCGGGCGATGAGTGGAGTAATAGTAGTAGATGCAGGCAGGAGTCGGTCTACTTGTCTCGGACATGATGCCTATATACATGATCATACCTAGATATTCTCATAACTATGCTCAATTCTGTCAATTGCTCAACAATAATTTGTTCACCCACCGTAGAATACTTATGCTCTTGAGAGAAGCCACTAGTGAAACCTATGGCCCCCGGGTCTCTTTCTCATCCTATCAATCTCCATCACTTTATTATTGCTTTGCTTTTTACTTTGCCTTTTACTTTTCACTTTGCATCTCTATACCAAAAATACCAAAAAATATTATTTATCATCTCTATCAGATCTCACTTTCGTAAGTGACCGTGAAGGGATTGACAACCCCTAAGCGCGTTGGTTGCGTTGAGCTATTGTTTTTGTGTAGGTACGAGGGACTCGCATGTAGCCTCCTACTGGATTGATACCTTGGTTCTCAAAAACTGAGGGAAATACTTACGCTACTTTGCTGCATCATCCTCTCCTCTTCGGGGAAATCAACCGCAGTGCTCAAGAGGTAGCAGAGCCCTGCCCGACGCAGCCGTGGAGAACCCCCTTGTTGGCCTCCTCCTTGTCTTTGCACCACACTGCACCACCAAGACCGCTGCTCTCGCACTGCCGCTTGCTCTGCCCGGATCCGGCTCCGTCTGACCGGATCCACCACGGCCTCACCGGACAGCTGCACCACCGGCCTCCTATCTTGCTTCTTTTTGGACCAGCGGGAACATTGCTAGGAACCATACGTGGACGCATCCTTCCCTAGGATTTTTCGCCAAGTACCTCTACCACCGTCTTTGGAATCCCAAGAACGCCAAGTACCTCGATGCCCGGTGCCTAGAACGACTACCGGCGACGAAGACCCATGAACCAAAAACGTCAAGTTTGACTACCGTCGACGTGCACTTCGCCAAGCACCACACCATTTTTGGAAGACCCGTGAACATCAAGCTCTCTGCCATGAACGGTTACATTGTTGTGGATCCGACAAGTACCCTCTCCGGATCGCCAAGTTCGACTACCGATGACATATACCACTACTGTCGCTGAGATCGCGAGAACCTCTACTTCCTCTTCGAAAAGTGTACGACTTCCGTCGCCGAAGACCCGTGTACCACTACTTCCCTCTACGAACCTGAACCGTCCCATTTGCACACTTCAAAGGTATAACCGCCGAGACGACCGCCCGTGGACCGTATGCATGTTTGTTGTATGAGATGCTCGTGTTTGCTCCGTGCCCGAGATGTCCTTGCACGTTCCTCCTCGTTTGCCATGTTGTCGACCCGTGGGAACCTGGTTACCGGGATCACTCCCCGTCACTCTTTCATGTTCCGCACACTTGTTCTTTTTCATTAGCATCTCAATCGAGTTATCGGAACCGGAACGTTGTCGTGGCACCGTTTTCGTTATCGTTGCCGTGGCACCCTTTCTTTCCACCACGGTGAAAAATGCTTCATAATATGCTCATGTCAACTTTTAAAAAAATTGCATAAAACTTGCACATGTCATCCGCATCATGATAATAACATTTAAAATGTTTAAAATTGATGTTTGCATTAAATTGTCATATGACATGTGGGGATTTTCCAGAATTGTTGTTTGTTGTTCTGTCCTCATTTAAACTTGCTTAGATAGTTAATTCACTCATGCTTCACCTCTTGCCATGTTTAATAACATTTAGTTTTGTTGGGTACATAAACGCGAGAGAACTAAATAATTGATGTGGTGTTTCATCAATATGCAACTCGTTGCATATTGAACTTCACTTAATTTGTAGTTTTGTTTGTGCATATTGCCATGTCATGCCTCATTAAACCGGACATGCATCATACTTGGTTGTGCATCATGCCATGTTTATGTGATGGTTGTTTACTATGTTGCTTGCTTCTTTCCGGTTTGCTTCTCTCGTTAGCTTCGGTTCCGTTCCGGAGTTGTGAGGATCCATTCGACTACGTCCGTTTGTCTTCTTCATGGACTCATTCTTCTTCCTTGCAGGATATCAGGCAAGATGACCATACCCTCGACATCACTTATATCTTTGCTTGCTAGTTGATCTCTCTATCGCTATGTCGCGCTACCTACCACTTGTTATATCATGCCTCCCATATTGCCATGTCAAGCCTCTAACCCACCTTCCTAGCAAACCGCTGTTTGGCTATGCTACCGCTTTTGCTCAGCCCCTCTTTTAGCGTTGTTAGTTGCAGGTGAAGTTGAAGTTTGTTCCATGTTGGAACATGTTTATGTTGGGATATCACAATATCTTATTTAATTAATGCATCTATATACTTGGTAAAGGGTGGAAGGCTCGGCCTTATGCCTGGTATTTTGTTCCACTCTTGCCGCCCTAGTTTTCCGTCATACCGGTGTTATGTTCCTTGATTTTCGTTCCTTACATGGTTGGGTGTTATGGGAACCCCTTGACAGTTCGCTTTGAATAAAACTCCTCCATCAAGGCCCAATCTTGGTTTTACATTTTCCACCTAAGCCTTTTACCCTTGAGTTCTGCAGACTCAAGGGTCATCTTTATTTTAAACCCCTAGGCTAGTGCTCTTCTGAGTGTTGGTCCAACCTGTCAACCGCCGGTGGCCACCAGGGGCAACTCTGGGCTGTCCTACCGGAAGTTTGGACAATCCGGTGTGCCCTGAGAACGAGATATGTGCAGCTCCTATCGGGATTTGTCGGCACATTCAGGCGGCTTTGCTGGTCTTTGTTTTACCATTGTCGAAATGTCTTGTAACCGGGATTCCGAGCCTGATAAGGTCTTCCCGGGAGAAGGAATATCCTTCGTTGACCGTGAGAGCTTGTGATGGGCTAAGTTGGGACACCCCTGCAGGGTTTAAACTTTCGAGAGCCATGCACGCGGTTACGTGGCAGATGGGAATTTATTAATGTCCGGTTGTAGAGAACTTGACACTTGGCTTAATTAAAATGCATCAACCACGTGTGTAGCCGTGATGGTCTCTTTTCGGCGGAGTCCGGGAACTGAGCACGGTCTTGTGTTATGCTTGAACGTAAGTAGTTTCAGGATCACTGCTTGATCACTTCTAGCTTCACGACCGTTGCAATGCTTCTCTTCTCGCTCTTATTTGCGTATGTTAGCCACCATATTTGCTTATTGCTTGCTGCAGCTCCACCTCACTACCTTATCCTACCCATAAGCTTAAATAGTCTTGATCTCGCGGGTGTGAGATTGCCGAGTCCTCATGACTCGCGGATACTTCCAAACAGTTGCAGGTGCCGATGATACCAGTGCAGGTGACGCAACCGAGCTCAAGTGGGAGCTCAATGAAGATCTTGATCATTGTTATGTGTCTTTTCTGGTTGATCAATAGTGGTGTCCAGTTGGGACGACCGGGGATCTAGCATTTGGGGTTTATCTTCCTTTTCTGTTGGATTTGACCGTAGTCGGTCTTTGAGTGTATCTAGATGATGTATGAACTTTTTATGTATTGTGTGAAGTGGCGATTGTAAGCCAACTCTTAATCCCTTTCTTATTCAGTACATGGGATTGTGTGAAGATTACCCCTCTTGCGACAAATCTACCATGCGGCTATGCCTCTAAGTCGTGGCCCGACACGTGGGGGATATAGCCGCATTGTGGGTGTTAAAGTCAGGTCCGTCAGCTGTGTTACGCGCGGGTGGTATGGGCTCCAGCGCCTCATCGTTGAATTGGGGTAGCAGCTTACGCCTCGGGTAACTCTCTGTTGGGCGTTCGAGGCCACATTCTTCGGTTGCTAGGACATTAGTCCATCTATCGTTGAGTAGATCTTGGTCAGCTTGAAGCTGCTTCTTCTTCTTCTTTAGGTTTCTTGCAGTGGCTATTAGCCGACGCTTAAAGCGCTCTTGTTCGAGGGGCTCCTCCGGCACGATGAAGTCTTCGTCGCCGAGGCTCACGTCCTCTTCAGAGGTCGGTAGGTAATTACTATCCTCCGAGCCCTTGTTATCGACGGGATCGTCAGGGTTGACTTGCCCCTCCTCCCAATCATCCTGTTCAGAGGTTGGCTCTACAGGGGCTTCGGGGTCTTCGGAGTTCTCTGGAGTATTATCGTCTCTGGTGCCGGTATTGCTGTCTTAGTCGCGACGTGATTTTGAGCAGCGCTGCTGACATCGGTGCTTTGGTGGGGCTTCAGCAGGCTTGTCCTCATACGGACCCTTGTTGCCATCATTGTCCTCCTTGGGTGTGTCCACCACATATACATCGTATGTGTAAGTAGCTGTCCATCGTCCGGTAAACGGAGGGTCTTGGCTTTGTGCGTCTCCGGCATTGTCGTCCATACCATCGATGTCTTTGGAGGCGTACTCCAGCATGTCGGTTAGGTATTCGACAGTGGCTGTGAAGTGGGTGGTGGGTGGGGCGTGCTGACCCACAAGTGTAGGGGATCTATCATAGCCTTTTCGATAAGTAAGAGTGTCGAACCCAACGAGTACCAGAAGGAAATGATAAGCGGTTTTCAGCAAGGTATTCTCTGCAAGCACTGGAATTATCGATAACAGATAGTTTTGTGATAAGGTAATTTGTAACGGGTAACAAGTAATAAAAGTAAATAAGGTGCAACAATATGGCCCAATCCTTTTTGTAGCAAAGGACAAGCCTGGACAAACTCTTATATAAAGGAAAGCGCTCCCGAGGACACATGGGAATTATTGTCAAGCTAGTTTTCATCACGCTCATACGATTCGTGTTTGGTACTTTGATAATTTGATATGTGGGTGGACCGGTGCTTGGGTATTTTCCTTCCTTGGACAAGCATCCCACTTATGATTAACCCTTATTGCAAGCATCCGCAACTACAACAGAAGTATTAAGGTAAACCTAACCATAGCATGAAACATATGGATCCAAATCAGCCCCTTACGAAGCAATGCATAAACTAGGGTTTAAGCTTTTGTCACTCTAGCAACCCATCATCTACTTATTACTTCCCAATGCCTTCCTCTAGGCCTAAACAATGGTGAAGTGTCATGTAGTCAACGTTCAAACGACACCAGTAGAGGAAAGACAACATACATCTCATCAAAATATCGAATGAATACCAAATTCACATGAATACTTATAGCAAGACTTCTCCCATGTCCTCAGGAACAAACATAACTACTCACAAATCATATTCATGTTCATAATTAGAGGGGTATTAATATGCATAATGGATCCGAACATATGATCTTCCACCAAGTAAACCAACTAGCATCAACTACAAGGAGTAATCAACACTACTAGCAACCCACATGTACCAATCTGAGGCTTTGGGACAAAGATTGGATACAAGAGATGAACTAGGGGTTGAGATGATATGGTGCTGGTGAAGATGTTGATGGAGATTGACCCCTCCCGATGAGAGGATCGTTGGTGATGACGATGGTGATGATTTCCCCCTCCCTGAGGGAAGTTTCCCTGGCAGAAAAGTTCCGCCGGAGCCCTAGATTGGTTCCGCCTCGTGGAGGCGGAGTTTCGTCCCGTGAGCTTGCTTATGATTTTTTCCTCAACGAAAGACTCCATATAGCCAAAGATGGGCATCATAGGGCCACCAGGGGCCCACGAGGCAGGGGGCGCGCCCAGGGGGTAGGGCACGCCCACCACCCTCGTGGACGGTGGGTGACCCCCCTGGTACTTCTTTCGCCCAATATTTTTTATATATTCTTAAAATAATTCCCATGGAGTTTCAGGACTTTTGGAGATGTGGAGAATAGGTCTCTAATATTTGCTCCTTTTCCAGCCCAGAGTTCCAGCTGCCGGCATTCCCCCTCTTCATGTAAACCTTGTAAAATAAGAGAGAAAAGGCATAAGTATTGTGACATAATGTGTAATAACAGCCCATAATGCAATAAATATCGATATAAAAGCATGATGCAAAATGGACGTATCAGGGTGTGAAATTCCCTGCTCTCAGCCCCTAGTCCGGGTTGGGCATAGTTTGGAAGTGATCCTTCCGTATTGGCGAGTGATCGCATCAAGTCCAGGGCCTCACTCAAAGGCGAGGTTTGGGCCGAGAAAAGAGAGTCCGGGGGCTTGTCTGGGGTTGGAGCCTCCTGGTCGCGCCTACTTAACATGGACCCTGAGAGTTCGGACGTGGAGTCCGGCGAAGTGTCCGGCGCTCGAACGTCAAGGGGAGTTCGGTTCATCTTTGGGTTTGCCACTGACGTCGTCCCCTCCAGATCTCCGGTAGCAAATTCCATAGTTGCAGAGAGTCCTGCTGTAACACCCCGGATGTAACTTTCCCTATTTGTACTCCAACTCTTGCCGTTTCCGGCATTAAGTTATTTTATTTTCTCGGGTTCGGGTCTTTGTCTCCGTGTGTTGTTGTCTTTGTCATGCATCTCATATCATGTCATCATGTGCATTGCATTTGCATACGTGTTCATCTCATGCATTCGAGCATTTTCCCCGTTGTCCGTTTTGCATTCCGGCGCTTCGTTCTCCTCCGGTGGTCATTTCTATCTTTCTTTCATGCGTGGGGATTAAACATTTCCGGATTGGACCGAGACTTGCCAAGCGGCCTTGGTTTACTACCGGTAGACGGCCTGTCAAGTTTAGTATCATTTGGACTTCGTTTGATACTCCAACGGTTAACCAAGGGACCGAAAAGGCCTTGTGTGTGTTGCAGCCCAACACCCCTCCAATTTGGCCCAAAACCCACCAAACTCTGCTCCATCATCTAGAGCGTTCGATCACGATCGTGTGGCCGAAAACCGCACCTCATTTGGACTCTCCTAGCTCCCTCTATGCTTATATATACACCCCCATTCCAAATTCACGGATCCTCTCCCCCTAACCCCTAAAAATCCCAGATCCGCCGCCGCCCGCGCCCTCTCAGCACGCGCCACGTGGACGCCGCCACCTACCGCCGCTGCGGCCTGCTCGGCCCACGGGGAGCCCGCCCCGGGCCGGATCGGGCCCGAGCCGCCCCGCGCCTCGCGCCTCCTCCGTCGCGCGCCCGGTGGCCGGTGCCGCCGCGCACCATTGCCGGCCCCGCCGCACCGGCCGGCGACCGCCGCCTCGCCACTCGCCGCCCCCGCCGCCAAGCTCGTCGCCGGCAGCCCCGCGCCCCGCGGCCGCCGCCCCGCCTCCGTGAAGCTCCGGGCGCCCCGCCTCCTCGTCGCCAACGGCCTCTCCGGCTCTTTTATTTCCGGCGGTCCTCGAGCTGCTACAGTGCCCCGGCCGCGCCTCGGTTTCCGTGCAAACCCTAGATCTGTCCCGGAGAGGTTGATTTTTTTCACTAAGTCCCGGATATTTTTAGTTCAAGTGCTCCTGTTCGCGGCTCCGTAACTTTGCATCCGTAGCTCCGATTCATGCATATAGCATAGCAAAATGTTCATCTCAGAGAGTACATCATTTCATTCCATTGCATCATTTTCATTTGAGTTCATCTTGATGCCCGAAATGCTGTTAGAAGAGGGCTACTTGAGTTAATTGTCAGATCTGTTACTCCGTTTAGCACTTTTGTCATTTTTGCCATGATTAATGTGTACATGCTATGCCCGTGAGTTCTACATGTGTTTTGTTAAGGGTTTTGTCATCTCTCCAGAGGTGCAACCCATATATTTTTAGGATGTGTGTGGTGACTTGTGCAAGCTTGCAAAGTGGTGCACTTGCTAATTCTGTTTTCAGGGACTTAGTAATTTCACTAAGTCCTGGGATTGTTTAGTTCATGATGCCATATGTTCATGTTGTTTCCTAGTGACCCGTGCCTCTTTTGAGGATGATCAGTAAAGAAGTTTTGTTAATATTGTAGTGCTCTATCCATCCATGTCTTTGTTTACAATTATGGAGCACCCTAGCTTGAGTCAATCGAGCTCTACTTTTGCTTCATTGCGAATCTGGGCAGATCGTCAACTTGTTTGCGATTTTGCCGATGTTATTGTAGTTGATCCGTGCATGATATGCCATTGTTCTTGCCATGTCTAGCTTGAATTTTGTGCCTTCTTAATGGATGTATGCTTGTCTTGCCAGGATTTGCACCGTGGTGAGTGCATCGAGCTCGTAAACATGCCTTCGTGAGTTATGTTTCAGCATGTCCCAGTTTTCACAAAGTCTGAAAAACTGATTATGTTTTTGCTATGTTCGTGTGCTTGTTAGTATATTTTGTGACCCCTTTTGGCTCAAGGTCACTAAGGGACTTTTGTTAAGCTTGTTGAGTAGCTCCATGCCATGTCTTTCTTTGTCATGTTCAGGTCCTGTAGCGTGTTGTTTCGTTGCTCCGAAGAGGGCTATATGATCTGAAATTCCAGACAAGTGTTAATTTCACTAAGTCTGAGATCTGTTTGTCATTTGCATTTTTGCCATGCTTGTTTGAACCTGTTAATGGATGAATTGGCCGTAGCTCAGTGCTAGACTTTTGTTAAGCATCTTGAATGCTTCCCTGCCATGTATTTTGTCGTCATGTTTGGTTGCTATAGCATGTTCATTTCATTGCATTTAGATGCCTACTTGCTATAAATCGCAGACCGGTGTCATTTTTGAATCGCTTGCCATTTCCAAACCGTAACTCCGATTCCGGCGTTCTTTATATCGTTTTCAAGCGATTTCATCTCATCTTTCCAGTGGCACACTTGGATTTCCATGTTGAGGCCAGGTTCATGCATTTCCTATCATATCTTGCATTTTACATCCCGCATAGCATATCATCTTTGCATCATGTTGTTTGAGTTTGCACGTGGTTGATTGTATCCTTGTTGCTTGTTTGTCTTGTTTGGGTAGAGCCGGGAGACGAGTTCACTAACGAGGAGCCCGTTGAGTTTGCTTTTGAGGATCCAGTCAACTCTGACAACTGTGCAGGTAAGATGATCATACCCTCGAAATCACTACTATCTTTGCTATGCTAGTTTGCTCGCTCTTTTGCTATGCCATTGCTACGATGCCTACCACTTGCTTGCAAGCCTCCCAAATTGCCATGTCAAACCTCTAACCCACCATTGTCCTAGCAAACCGTTGATTGGCTATGTTACCGCTTTGCTCAGCCCCTCTTATAGCGTTGCTAGTTGCAGGTGAAGATTGGAGGCCGTTCCTTGTTGGAACATTTATTTACTTGTTGGGATATCATTATATCATCTTGTTATATTAATGCACCTATATACTTGGTAAAGGGTGGAAGGCTCGGCCTCTCGCCTAGTGTTTTGTTCCACTCTTGCCGCCCTAGTTTCTGTCATATTGGTGTTATGTTCCCGGATTTTGCGTTCCTTACGTGGTTGGGTTATAATGGGAACCCCTTGATATTTCGCCTTGATTAAAGCTTTTCGAGCAATGCCCAACTTTGGACTTACCATTTGCCACCTAGCCTCTTTTTCCCTTGGGTTTCCGGAGCCCGAGGGTCATCTTATTTTAAACCCCCCCGGGCCAGTGCTCCTCTGAGTGTTGGTCCAAATAGAGCGACTTGCAGCGCCACCTCGGGGCAACTTGAGGGTTGGTTTTAGTTGTACGTAGTGTTCATCTGAGTGTGCCCTGAGAAAGAGATATGTGCAGCTCCTATCGGGATTTGTCGGCACATTCGGGCGGTGTTGCTGGATTTGTTTTAACCTGTCGAAGTGTCTTGAATTACCAAGATACCGAGTCTGATTGGAACATCTTGGGAGGAGGTCTATTCCTTCGTTGACCTTGAGAGCTTGTCATGGGCTAAGTTGGGACTCCCGTGCAGGTGCTGAACTTTCGAAAGCCGTGCCCGCGGTTATGGGCAGATGGGAATTTGTTAATGTCCGGTTGTAGATAACTTGAACTTTAACTTAATTAAAATGAATCAACTGAGTGTGTTACCGTGATGGCCTCTTCTCGGCGGAGTCCGGGAAGTGGACACGGTGTTGGAGTAATGTTTGTGCAGGTTGCTCTCTAGTTTCTCGCTCGTGCTTTGCCTCCTCTTCTCGCTCTCTTTTGTGAATGAGTTAGCCACCATACTTGCTAGTCGCTTGCTGCAGCTCCATATAATTACCTTGCCATACCTATAAGGTTAAATAGTCTTGATCGAGAGGGTGCGAGATTGCTGAGTCCTTGTGGCTCACAGATTACTATTACACCAGATGCAGGGCCTGATGATTCCGCTCCAAGAGACGCGTATGAGCTCAAGTGGGAGTTCGACGAAGACTCTCAACGTTACTATGTTTCCTTTCCCGATGATCAGTAGTGGTGCCTAGTTGGGGGTGATTGGGACCATGTCGCATGTTGGGTTCTCTTTTATTTTGGCGCCGTAGTCGGGCCATGAGTGTTTGGATGATGTAATGTTATTTAAGTACTTGATTGACGTGGCGAGTGTAAGCCAACTATGTTATCTCCCCTTTTATTATCATATTACATGGGATGTTGTGAAGATTGCCTAACTTGCGACATATGCCTTCAATGCGATTATGTCTCTAAGTCATGCCTCGACACGTGGGAGCTATAGTCGCATCGAGGGTGTTACACCTGCGGGCTCTAACCTCCCGTCTTTGGACCTGACAACCTGTTCTGGATCTGAGGTCGGAGTGGCAACTGGGGCCGCTAACCCCTCGAAGATCAAGTCTCCTCGAATGTCGATGACATAGTTAAGGTTCCCGAAACTGCTCTGATGACCAGGGGTGTAGCTGTCGATCTGCTTGAGGTGGCCAATCGAGTTGGCACACAGCGCGAAGCCGCCGAATACAAAAATCTGGCCGGGGAGAAAAGTCTCCTTCACGGCGGCATCGTTGTAGATGATTAACGGAGCCATCGAACCTTCTGCTGACAGCATAGAGGAACTCTCAATGAAAGCACCAATGTCGGTGTCAAAACCGGCGCATCTCGGGTAGGCGGTCCCGAACTGTGCGTCTAAGGATCGAAGGTAACAGGAGGCAGGGACGCGATGTTTACCCAGGTTCAGTCCCTCTTAATGGAGGTAATACCCTACTTCCTGCTTGATTGACTTTGATGAGTATAGGGGTTACAAGAGTTGATCTACCTCAAGATCGTAATGGCTAAACCCTAGATGTCTAGCCTGTATGATTATGATTGACTCTACGGACTAAACCCTCCAGTTTATATAAACACCGGAGGGGGCTAGGGTTGTACAGAGTCGGTTTACAGAGAAAGGAATCTTCATATCCGAACGCCAAGCTTGCCATCCACGCAAAGGAGAGTCCCATCTGGACACGGGGAAAATCCTTCTATCTTTTATCTTCGCGTCCCATTAGTCCGGCCCATGTCACATAGCCCGGACGCCTGAGGACCCCCTAATCCAGGACTCCCTCACCTCCCCCAAGCTTGGCGGAAGACAAGGGGTACCCTATACTCAGTTCTCTTTGGGTGGTGGTGAAGATGATGGTGGTGATGAAGAAGTATTCTCCAATATAACCATGAGTAGATCCTTCAAACCTTGAATCTCCAAAAGGGCATGGTGAATTAGTTTATTATTTTTCTTCACCACAACCATTATGTGTTTATTCTCCGGGCCCCACGGTTTTGTTCCTGCACCATTTTCTCTTGGCCGAGATATGTCCCAATTGGACAGTATGTGCCTATGAGGAGTACTCTCGAACCCATAATTGTGAATCAAATTACAAAAAACTGTTACTATCTAACCTGTGTAAAGGCCTCCTCGGAGGGAGTTCTTCTTGCACTTCTTGGCTTGCTTGATTGTGTGAACATCCCATAGCTAGATGAGGATTGGGCTGAGTAGAGATGCCGGCTAGTGTACCCCTCTCGGAGGCCGGAGAGTGAACCCCAAAAGGATTTCCCTCCTCTTCCTCCATGGCAGCCTCTCCAGCTTCATCTCTCCTAAGATCCTCCTGAACCACCCTTGTGTCTTCTTCTCCATCGTTGAAGGGTGAGGAAGACATGATGTTGGTCTACCTGAATCTGTCAGAAAACATCAAGAAAAGAGAACAGAGGATTTCTCCGTGATACGATGATCAACAGGTTCGGGAAGTATATATAGATTTTTTATCTCTGGGGACAATCAAACTGTAGAAAAAATAGAGTACGGAAGGTGTCCCAGGTGGGCAAAACCCACCTGGGTGCGCCACCTAGGCAAGCCTGGCGCGCCCTGGTGTCTTGTGCCCACCAGGGGACGCTTCCTGGAAGTTTCTTTGTTTCCAAAATTCTTAAATATTCCAAAACTGATAAAAAATATTTTTGCGGATTTTTCCGAGTCCGTTTACTTACCGTATCACGTACCTCCTTATTTGCACGATTCTGGAGTGTTCCAGAAGGAAACTTTTATGTGTTCTTCCGGTGTCAAAGTTTGGATAATATTACTTTCAACATTAATAGGCATACCTGAGATATAATGTTTTATTCATTGCCATTGACAGTCTTTGGGCTAGTACCTTTGAAATTATTTATTTTGATGGCTCCAGACCGATAAACCTCCTCGATGACATATGTGCCTTCCCATTTTGAGAGGAGTTTTCCTACAAAGAATCTGAAACGAGAGTTGTACAAAAGAACATATTCTCCGACTTTAAATTCACGCTTTTGGATTCTTTTGTCATGCCATCTTTTAACCTTTTCTTTGAATTTTTTTGCATTTTCATAAGCTTGGGTTCTCCATTCATCTAAAGAGCTAATGTCAAATAACCTATTTTCACTAGCAAGTTTGAAGTCATAATTGAGTTCTTTGATTTCCCAAAATGCTTTACGTTCTAACTCAAGAGGCAAATGACAAGCTTTTCAATAAACCATTTTATAAGGAGACATACCCATAGGATTTTTATATGCTGTTCTATAAGCCCAAAGTGCATCATCTAATTTCTTAGACCAACTCTCCCTGGACCTATTGACAGTCTTTTGCAAAATTAAATTTGTTTCTCTATTGCTAAGTTCAACTTGACCACTAGACCGAGGATGATACGGTGATGCAATTCTATGGTTAATATCATACTTGGCAAGCATTTTACGAAAAGCACCATGAATAAAGTATGAACGACCATCAGTCATTAAATATCTAGGCACTCCAAACCTTGGGAAAATAACTTCCTTAAGCATTTTAATAGAGGTGTTGTGATCAACACTACTGGTTGGAATAACTTCTACCCATTTAGTAACATAATCAACAACAACCAAAATATGTGTATACCCATTAGAGGAAGGAAAAGGTCCCATGTAATCAAATCCCCAAACATCAAATGGTTCAACAACAAGTGAATAATTCATAGGCATTTCTTGACGCTTACCGATATTACCTATTCTTTGACATTCATCACAAGATAAGATGAACTTACGGGCATCCTTGAAGAGAGTAGGCCAATAAAATCCAGACTGCAATACCTTATGAACAGTTCTATCTCCAGCATGATGCCCTCCATAAGCTTTGAAGTGACATTTCCATAGGATTTGTCCCTGTTCATGCTCAGGTACACAACGTCTAATAATACCATCTACTCCTTCTTTATAAAGATGTGGGTCATCCCAAAAGTAATGTCTCAAATCATAGAAGAATTTTCTCTTTTGTTGGTAAGTAAAGCTAGGTGGTAAATATTTAGCAACAATGTAATTAGCATAGTCAGCATACCAAGGAGTACCATGAGAAAAATTTATTGCAGCTAACTGCTCATCAGGAAAACTATCATCAATAGGTAGTGGGTCATCAAGCACATTTTCAAGCCTAGATAAATTATCAGCTACTGGGTCCTCAGCTCCCTTTCTATCAGTTGTCACATCCCTAGTTCTGGTATGACCTAGACCAGCTAGTCATTTGTGCATCATGTTTAAATTCCATTTAAATTTGAAATGGGGATTGTGAAACCCTCAGAAATCATTTCTGAAAATGAACCAAGTAAAAATTGCTCCAAAGGGGTCCAAGAAAATGCTCATGTTGCTCTCTGAAAATATTGGACAGAGATAAAAATCAAACCAATATTTTAAAGAGCTCATAAGTATTTATTTTGGGCATTTGGAATTAATCCAGTAATTATTTGCGTTGGATAAATATTTTTATATATATAAAATATTGTCCAATAATTCTGAATTTTGGTGAGGGGCTTTGGAATAATTCCTTAGGTCCCTGCAAAATTTGACAGAATTAAATAAAATGATTTGGTATTTTTATTAAATCAGAAACAAATGTCAGAAAATAGAATAGAAAACAAAATGGAAATGCTTACCTGGGTTACCGCGGCCTGGCACTATGCAGCCGGCCTGGTCCAGTGGCCCAACAGGCCGGCCCAGTCGACTGGCCAGTGCCAGTCGTCCTCCACCTCCCGCCAGGAGGACATGCGCGCGTGGCCGCCGTGCGCGAGCACACGCCGGCCACCTCCTGCCTGCCTGCCTCGCCCCCTCGACGGCCTGGACGCCTCTAGCGTCGCCACGCACTCCCCTCAACCCTCTCCCACTCCCCCCCATGCTCATCCCCTTCCCTGGACCTCTCTCTCTCACCCCCCAAACGGCTCTGTCGCCACCGCTCGCCGTTGCCGTGCCCAGAACCACTGACTCGCCTCCTCTCCATGCCCATGAGCTCCGTCTGCTCGCGCTGAAGCTCTGCACCAAGCCACGCATCGCCGGAAGCCCCACAACGGCTTCACCAACCTCATCTTCAACCTCGGGCGTTCGAGATTGCCGGCGACTGTGCGGCCACACCAACACCTCCCCCAAGCCGCTGAGCACGCCCGACGAATCGCCGTGAGCTCTTCTACCGAACCCCCCTTCTCCCCCTTGCTAACGCACGCTCTAGCACCATTTCCCCGCCGCGGCCGTAGCTCCTCGCCGCCATCCAAGTCGCCGCCGTTGTTTTGGCCCGTCTCCGCCCAAACCGAGCACCCCATCGTGCTCCTGGTGCCACGAGGGTGCCGCAGAGCCCCTCGGGTGGCCTCCCCGTGCCCCGCAGCCCGATTCCGCTCGAAGCCGAACTCCAGCTGCCACCCCGAGCTTCACTCCGGTGAGCTCCGGCCGCCCCCGCCTCTCCCACTTGCTCCAATCGGTGCGGACGAGCACGGGCTATGCCCCGGTGGTCTCCGCCGTCCTTTTGGTGGCCGGAACGGTGATCCCAAGCCCTCCGCCGCGTTCGGCCTCGCCGGCGGCTAAACGCCGGTGGGGTTGACCGGGTCTAACCCCCCAGTTGACCTGGTGTTTGACCACCCAGGGTCAATGACATGTGGGGCCCGGCTCTACTAATTTAGTTTAGGATTAGTTTAAAAATTAATTAACTCTGTTAATTAACCTGTTACACTGAAGTGTGGAGCCCACAAGTTAGGTTTGACCCAAATCAGCGTTGTTGACTTGCTGACGCAAGCATGACGCAGTGCTGTCGCAAGCATGACGCAGTGCTGCCGCAGTCATTTCTTTTCTGGTTTTAATTAAATCAGGAAATTCCAGAAAATGATATAAACTTCAAAAATCCATAGAAATTCAACCGTAGCTCAGATTGAAATAAGTTATATATGAAAAATGATCAGAAAAATTCAATCTATCCATCTGTACCATTTTCATGCATGACAAACCAACTTATACATGCTGTATATGAGGTAACACATGAATGGCAATTATAAGGGTTTTTTTTGGAGTTGCATTTGAAACTTTGGTTCAAATGGACTTCATGCAAATAAATGCTAGATGCATTAACTCAAACAACATCACATACTCATGCCATGTTCATGCATCATAATGTTGCATATGATTGTGTTTTGATTGCCAACACCGTTCCTTCTCGATAGGTCCTGCTCCGGAGAGTGCTCTAGAGTACCTGTCTGAGGAGCAGTGCCCCCCTGTTGATCTACCAGGCAAGCAAACCCCCTTGTTCATTCTGATACAATCCTACTCTCTCGCTACTACTCTCAGTTATTGCATTAGGACAACAACGATTCAACTGCTACTTTGTGCTGCGGTAGTTGAACCCATTCCTCTGTATTACCTGTCATTGCCATAGTAACTAGTTGAAACCCACTAGCATGTGTAGGAGTTGATTGAAGCCATTGTTGTGTTCCTACAATGACATGCTTGCTATTGCTTAGAGTGTGTCAGGTCTGATTCATTGGGAATGAATTGGAGTACAGTGCTATGTTCTGATGTTGAGAGTTAAGCGTGTGAACACGATTTGGTAAAGGTAACGGTGAGAGGCCATGTAGGAGTACATGGTGGGTTGTCTCACTAGAATCGTCCTTAAGCACCAAGTTCTATCTATGTTGTCCAATGACTCGATACTACCACACACTAGGTTCTGGTAACTCGACCCCTCTCGACTTATTAACCAACTTGATCTCTGTCCAGGAGTCGCAACTAGTTTCGAGTGTTTGTAGGTAGTGTTAGTAGTCTACCAAGTGGCACCCGACCAGGTGGGCTTGGGACAGACTAGGCACAGTGGCACGGTGTACCAAGTGGCACCCGGATGGTGGGCTTGGGAACCCTACTCACATCGTTTGGGGCCATGAGCGACACCCCGGCCGGATCTCCTTGCGGATGGAACCCGAATAGGCGATGAACCTGGATGAGAGACTTGTGTGGTTAGTCAGGTCATGGCCGACACCCTCGCCAGGCTTCCGCTTGAACGTAGCCGAGGTACATGACGTGTACATGGTGATAAGTGGTGAGAGCGTGTGTGAAGAAGTACACCCCTGCAGGGTTATCATGATCTATTCGAATAGTCGTGTCCGCGGTTATGGACTTCTTGGATGCTTACGTGGTACATAGACAACTTAAAGTGGATACTCTAAAATGCTCAAGACAAGTGTGAGTGCTATGGATGGCCTTCTCGTGGAGAGACGGGGATGAATCCATAGTGGTGTATTGATGTGGTGATTAGTGGACTCGTGTGCGCTACCTCACCTCAAAGAAGTTTCTCGTTGTCGTAGAACAGGATAGCCACTGAGTCAAAGCTAGCTTGATGCAACTAAACCCCACATTACCTTCTTGATACAAATGCATGTATGATAGGATCTGATGTAAGTCTTGCTGAGTACCTTTGTACTCATGTTTGCTTTATTTATGTTTTGCAGGTGAGACATCTGTCTCACTAGTAGTACCGCTTGGACTTCGACGAGTAGCTTGTTACCTGAGCTACGATCTTGTACCCTTGGGAAGGACTTGTAGATAGTCAGGCTTCTTAGCCTTTTTCTTTTGTAGTTGTCTGTACTCGGACATGTAATGCTTCCGTTGCTTGTATGCTCTGAATGATGGGTCATGTGACCCCTGTTTGTATTTAATGCTATGTGGCTCTTTTGGGACTTTATCTATATGAGTTGTGTTATGTTGTGATGCCATGTTGTACAACACATACTTGCATGTTATGCGTACGTGTGATGTGTATTGCTATGTGTGGGATCCGACAATCTAGTTGTTTATCCTTGGTAGCCTCTCTTATGGGGAAATGTAGTCTAGTGCTTCCTTGAGCCATAGTAGTCTGCTACAGCCCGGTTCACCAGAGTCCTGCTAACCCAGCACTACTGCTCAGGACACTTGACTGGCCGGCATGTGTTTCACTTTGTTCCTGTGTCTATCCCTTTGGGGAAATGTCACGCGGTGACATCCAGAGTCCTGTTAGCCCAGTGCTACAGCCCGGATTCACACGCTGCTGACTGACATGCTCGATGTGAATCATGTATGCCTGTCCCCATAGGTTAGTGCCGCTTTGGGTTCACGACTAGCCATGTCAACCCGGGTTCTCTGTCATATGGATGCTAGAGACACAATCATATACGTGAGCCAAAAGGCGCAAACGGTCCCGGGCCAGGGTAAGGCGACACCCGTGGGAATACCGTGCGTGAGGCCGCAAAGTGATATGAGGTGTTACCGGCTAGATCGATGTGACTTGGAATCGGGGTCCCGATAGCTTTGGTATCAGAGCGTGTCTGTCTGTAGGATTTCCAAGCCAACCTGGTCGAAGTTGAGTCTAGAAATTATTTAGCTATATAGGGGAATTGATTGTGGAAGGGAACGTAAGGCTCTTTTTACTCCTTATACCTCATGCCTTCTGATCTTAGTCATCCTATCTTTCCTACGGGGTTAAGGAACTAGGCTTCCTCTTCTATCTATCAGGATCACGTGTTACTACTCCGTAGTCTCTTAGGATTGATTGATCTGAGTCATATCCCAGTTCGAGTATCTCTGGTGTAGCCTGTTTAGTAATATTTTTGAACCTTGAGTGATGATGTTGAGTTTGGTGCTACCCGTCTTTGCAGAATGTTTCATTTTGAGCATTCTACTGCCGTTATGCTGCCGGAATTATCCTAGGAGTGTGAGAGATACTAAATTCTTGTGCTACCTTCTGCATCCTATAGTTGATGCTGAATCCATACTTGTTTTCCTTGGTTTCGTTCTTCAGGATGTTGCGGTTAACCGAAGTTCTATTGCTCGTAGCTGGAACCACGGAGATGGTAGGGATGAGGATCCTCCCGATCAGTCTTCGTTGGCAGAGTTCATGTTAGAGATGGAGAGGAGCAAGCGTGACTCTAACCGCTTGCTAGCACGTATTGAGGCGAACACCTCCCATCAGCACAAAGAGTTTGTGTCCATTCATGACTTCATTGGCCTGAAACCACCTACCTTCCATCATTCCATTGAACCACTTGATGGAGATGACTGGCTCCGTAGTATCACACACAAGCTGCGTTCTGCGAACGTAACTGAAGGTGACAAGGTCACCTATGCTGCTTATCACTTGGAAGGTCCTGCTAGTATTTGGTGGCAGAACTATGAGGCTATGCTTCCAGCTGGCCAGATACCCACCTGGAGAGGTTTCACTAAGGCTTTTCGCGAGCATCACATCCCTCTGGCTCTCATTGACCGCAAGAGAGAAGAGTTCTGTAGTTTCACCCAGGATAAGATGGCTGTTGATGTTTATAGCAGAGAGTTTGAGAACCTTGCCCGCTATGCTACAGAAGAGGTGTCCACGGACGCCAAGAAGCAGGCTAGGTTCCGGAAGGGTCTCAACCCCAAGTTGCGTCATGATCTCCACTTGCATCATTGCAATACATCCCAGGCTCTTGTGAACAAGGCCATTAATGCAGAGACAACTCAACTCACTTACGAGGAGTCTCGTAAGAACACCCGTGATTTGGGTTCTTCCTCCGGTTCTAGTTCTCAGAAGCGCCGGATTTGGGTTCCGAACTCCGCTCTTCCACCCGGTTATTCACGAAGGCCCTCTTATGTGGTACCTCACCCAGTTCAGTTACATGCTCCACCCAGGCCTATCGGTAGACCGCTTGTCAATTGGGTCCACGTCCTACCTCGGGGACTTGCTTCACATGCGGAGAGCCAGGACACTATGCACGTGACTGCTCTCAAGCCAACTATGCTCCACCCCAGCCTGAGAAGTCTGTTGGCCGTGGTAAGCCATCACGCAAGATGATCAGTGTCAAGTCAGCTTCCACTAAACATGGACATGTGCATCACGTCTCAGCTAGAGATGCTCATGATGATCCGGATGTCGTTCTTGGTACACTCCTTGTCAATTGTCATCCAACATCGTTTATGTTCGACACTGGAGCATCTCACTCCTTCATTTCTGAAAGCTATGCTAACTTGCACAACATTTCATTTTGTGATATGCCCTCTCCACTAGTCATTCAAACTCCTGGATCCAAATGGCAAACTTCTAGTGTAAGCCATGGTAATGAAATCCTTAGTGACAGACTTGTATTCCTTGCATCACTTATAGCCCTCAAGTCTACAGATATTAACATCATCTTGGGTATGGACTAGATGAAAGCTCATTATGCCAAGATTGATTATTACACAAGGTTTGTTCAGATTACACACCCATCTGGCAAGATAGTCACTGTCTCCACTAGAGTTGCAAAGCGCCAACTCTATTCTCTTAATGCCAACCCTCTTCCTGACCTTGAAGATATCCCGGTAGTCCATGACTTTCCGGATGTCTTTCCTGAGGAACTGCCAGGTATTCCACCTGACAGAGATGTAGAGTTTGTCATAGATCTTAACCCAGGAACCGCCCCAATTTCTAGGAGACCCTACAAGATGGCACCCTTAGAGCTAGCTGAGCTTAAGAAACAACTCGATGAATCCTTGCAAAAGGGTTTCATCCGTCCTAGTTCTTCTCCCTGGGCTTGCCCCATCCTCTTTGTCAAGAAGAAGGATGGTACGGACCGGATGGTTGTAGATTATCGTCCCGTTAATTTGGTCATGATAAAGAACAAGTATCCGCTCCCCAGGATCAACGATCTGTATGATCAGCTCGCTGGATCCTCAGTCTTTCCAAGATGGATTTGAGGTTAGGCTATCCACCAAATCAAGATCAGAAACAGGGGACATTCCTAAAACGGCTTTTGTCACTCGTTATGGTCAGTACGAGTACACCGTCATGTCCTTTGGTCTAACCAATGCTCCAGCTACATTCTCTCGCTTGATGAACTTGATCTTCATGGAGTACTTAGATAAGTTCGTCGTGGTTTACCTCGATGATATTCTTATTTACTCGAAGAACAAGGAAGAGCACGCCGAACATCTTAGACTTGTGTTAGAGAAACTCAGAGAGCACCGTCTTTATGCCAAATTCTCCAAGTGCGAATTTTGGTTGCCAGAAGTGACCTACCTGGGCCACGTGAAATCTGGTAAGGGCATTGTTGTCAATCCCGAGAGAGTTCAGGCCGTTCTTGATTGGACTCCGCCTGAAACGGTTAAGGAAGTTAGGAGTTTCCTTGGTCTAGCCAGTTATTGTCGCCGCTTCATTGAGAACTTCTCCTAAGTGGCCAAACCTCTCACGGAACTTCTCAAGAAAGATAAAAGGTTTGAGTTGTCCCCACAGTGTGAGCACGGTTTTCAGGAACTGAAAAGATGCCTGACTTCTGCTCCCATACTTGTGCCACCGGATTTCACTAAAGACTTTGTTATCTACTGCGACGCCTCACGACAAGAACTAGGTTGCATTCTTATGCAAGATCGCCATGTGATTGCCTATGCATCTCGACAGTTGCATCCACATGAGGAGAATTATCCTACACATGATCTAGAGCTTGCAGCCGTAGTCTATGCACTTAAGACATGGCGACATTACCTTCTCAGTAAACGTTGCGAGATTTACACCGACCACCAGAGTCTCAAGTATATCTTCACCCAACCAGATTTGAACCTTAGGCAAAGACGTTGGTTGGAGTTGATCTCAGATTACGACTTAGGGATTACCTATACCCCAGGTAAGGGAAATGTCATGGCTGATGCGCTAAGTCGTAAGTCCTATTGCAACAATCTCATGTTGCAGCAGGGCCAACCACTTCTCCATGAGGAATTATGTAAACTTAACCTTCACATTGCTCCTCACGGATTCCTTTCTACCTTGGCGGCGAAACCTACTCTTGTGGATCATATCATAGAAGCCCAGAAGCATGATAGGGGATTACCCGGATCAAGAGAAACATTGCCAAGGGCATTGCTGGTAGTTTCTCTATAGATGATTGAGGTGTTGTTTTCTTCGGGAATCGCCTGGTGGTCCCCAAGAAGCAGCATCTTCGGCAACTAATCCTTAAGGAGGCCCATGAATCTCCTCTCACGATTCATCCAGGTAGTACTAAGATGTATCAGGACCTGCGCCAGAGGTTCTGGTGGACTAGGATGAAGAGAGAAATTGCTCAGTTTATTGCTAACTGCGATGTTTGTCGTCGCGTTAAGGCAGAGCATCAAAGGCCTGCTGGCACCCTTTAACCTTTAGCTATTCCTGAGTGGAAATGGGATAAAGTTGGTATGGACTTCATCACCGGCTTTCCCAGGACCAAGAAAGGGAATAATGCTATCTTCGTAGTCATTGATCGTCTTTCCAAAGTGGCTCACTTCCTACCTGTTCGACAGAGTATCACTGCTAGTCAGCTCGCTGACTTATATATTTCTCGAATAGTGTCACTTCATGGTGTTCCACTAGAGATCAATTCAGACCGTGGTAGTCTTTTCACTTCTCATTTCTGGGAGAGTTTCCAAACTGCCATGGGCACCCATCTTTCCTTCAGTACCGCTTTCCACCCTCAATCAAGTGGTCAGGTGGAAAGGGTCAATCAAATTCTCGAAGACATGCTTAGAGTTTGTGTTATCTCATTCGGTTTGGATTGGGAGAAGTGTCTTCCCTTCGTTGAGTTTGCTTATAACAATAGCTACCAATCCAGCCTCAAGAAAGCTCCTTTTGAGGTTCTGTATGGATGAAGATGTCGAACACCTCTGAACTGGTCAGAAACCGGTGAAAGACAATTCTTTGGACCGGACATGATTCAGGAGGCAGAAGAGCAAGTTCGCATCATTCATGAGAATTTGAAAACAGCCCAATCTCATCAAAAGAGCCAGTATGACTGTCGTCATAAGGAAGTGGCTTATGAAGTTGGCGACAAGGCTTACCTTCGGGTTACTCCTTTGAAGGGTACCCATCGTTTCGGTATCAAGGGCAAGTTGGCTCCTCGTTATATTGGTCCCTTTCTCATTCTCGCTAAACGAGGAGAGGTTGCCTACCAGTTGGAACTACCCCCACATCTTTCTCGAGTTCATGTTGTCTTCCACGTCTCCCAACTCAGGCGTCGCTTCTCGGATCCCATCCGCGGAGTGGAGCACGAAATGCTTGATCTCCAAGATAACCTCACTTATCGAGAGTACCCCATCCGCATTCTGGATCAAGCACAGCGTGTCACTCGATGTCATAACATCAAGTTTCTCAAGGTTCAGTGGTCTCATCATTCCGAGAGAGAAGCTACTTGGGAGCGTGAAGATCGTCTTCGACTGGAGTACCCCACTTTCTTTCCGCCAACTCCTGAATCTCGGGACGAGATTTTTTCGAGTGGGGGCGAGTTGTCACATCCCTAGTTCTGGTATGACCTAGACCAACTAGTCATTTGTGCATCATGTTTAAATTCCATTTAAATTTGAAATGGGGATTGTGAAACCCTCAGAAATCATTTCTGAAAATGAACCAAGTAAAAATTGCTCCAAAGGGGTCCAAGAAAATGCTCATGTTGCTCTCTGAAAATATTGGACAGAGATAAAAATCAAACCAATATTTTAAAGAGCTCATAAGTATTTATTTTGGGCATTTGGAATTAATCCAGTAATTATTTGCGTTGGATAAATATTTATATATATATATATATATAAAATATTGTGCAATAATTCTGAATTTTGGTGAGGGGCTTTGGAATAATTCCTTAGGTCCCTGCAAAATTTGACAGAATTAAATAAAATGATTTGGTATTTTTATTAAATCAGAAACAAATGTTAGAAAATAGAAAAGAAAACAAAATGGAAATGCTTACCTGGGTTACCGCGGCCTGGCACTGTGCAGCCGGCCTAGCCCAGTGGCCCAATAGGCCGGCCCAGTCGACTGGCCAGTGCCAGTCGTCCTCCACCTCCTGCCAGGAGGACACGCGCGCGTGGCCGCCGCGCGCGAGCACACGTCGGGCACCTCCAGCCTGCCTGCCTCGCCCCCTCGACGGCCTGGACGCCTCTGGCGTCGCCACACACTCCCCTCGACCCTCTCCCACTCCCCCCATGCTCATCCCCTTCCCTGGACCTCTCTCTCTCTCACCCCCCCGAACGGCTCCGTCGCCACCGCTCACCGTTGCCGCGCCCAGAACCACTGACTCGCCTCCTCTCCATGCCCATGAGCTCCGTCTGCTCGCGCTGAAGCTCTTCACCAAGCCACGCATCGCCGGAAGCCCCACAACGGCTTCACCAACCTCGTCTTCAACCTCGGGCGTCCAAGATCGCCGGCGACCGTGCGGCTGCACCAACACCTCCCCCGAGCCGCTGAGCACGCCCGACGAATCGCCGTGAGCTCTTCTACCGAACCCCCCTTCTCCCCCTTGCTAACACGCGCTCTAGCACCGTTTCCCCGCCGCGGCCGTAGCTCCTCGCCGCCGTCCATGTCGCCGCCGTTGTTTTGGCCCATCTCCGCCCAAACCGAGCACCCCATCGTGCTCCTGGTGCCATGAGGGTGCCGCAGAGCCCCTCGGGTGGCCTCCCCGTGCCCCACAGCCCGATTCCGCTCGAAGCCGAACTCCGGCCGTCGCCTCGAGCTTCGCTTCAGCGAGCTCCGGCCGCCCCCGCCTCTCCCACTTGCTCCAATCGGTGCGGACGAGCGCGGGCTACGCCCCGGTGGTCTCCGCCGTCCTTTTGGTCGCCGGAATGGTGATCCCGAGCCCTCCGCCGCGTTTGGCCTCGCCAGCGGCTAAACACCGGTGGGGTTGACCGGCTCTAACCCCCCAGTTGACCTGGTGTTTGACCACCCAGGGTCAATGACATGTGGGGCCCGACTCTGCTAATTTAGTTTAGGATTAGTTTAAATATTAATTAACTCTGTTAATTAACCTGTTACACTAACGTGTGGAGCCCACAAGTCAAGTTTGACCCCAGTCAGCGCTATTGACTTGCTGACGCAAGCATGACGCAGTGCTGACGCAGTTATTTCTTTTCTGGTTTTAATTAAATCAGGAAATTCCAGAAAATGATATAAACTTCAAAAAATCATAAAAATTCAACCGTAGCTCAGATTGAAATAAGTTATATATGAAAGATGATCAGAAAAATTCAATCTATCCATCTGTACCATTTTCATGCATGACAAACCAACTTATACATGCTGTATATGAGGTAAGACATGAATGGCATTTATAAAGGTTTTTTTTGGAGTTGCATTTGAAACTTTGGTTCAAATGGACTTCATGCTAATAAATGCTAGATGCATTAACTCAAACAACATCACATACTCATGACATGTTCATGCATCATAATGTTGCATATGATTGTGTTTTGATTGCCGACACCATTCCTTCTCGATAGGTCCTGCTCCGGAGAGTGCTCCAGAGTACCTGTCTAAGGAGCAGTGCCCCCCTGTTGATCTACCAGGCAAGAAAACCCCCTTGTTCATTCCGATACAATCCTACTCTCTCGCTCTTGCTCTCATTTATTGCATTAGGACAACAACGATTCAACTGCTACTTTGTGCTACGGTAGTTGAACCCATTCCTCTGCATTACCTGTCATTGCCACAGTAACTAGTTGAAACCCACTAGCATGTGTAGGAGTTGATTGAAGCCATTGTTGTGTTCCTACCATGCCATGCTTGCTATTGCTTAGAGTGTGTCAGGTCTGATTCATTGGGAATGAATTGGAGTACAGTGCTATGTTCTGATGTTGAGAGTTAAGCGTGTGAACACGATTTGGTAAAGGTAGCGGTGAGAGGCCATGTAGGAGTACATGGTGGGTTGTCTCACTAGAACCGTCCTTAAGCACTAAGTTCTATGTATGTTGTCCAATGACTCGATACTACCACACATTGGGTTCCGATAACTCGATCCCTCTCGACTTATTAACCAACTTGATCTCTGTCCAGGAGTCGCAACTAGTTTTTGGTGTTTGTAGGTAGTGTTAGTAGTCTACCAAGTGGCACCCGGCTAGGTGGGCTTGGGACAGACTAGGCACAGTGGCACGGTGTACCAAGTGGCACCTGGATGGTGGGCTTGGGAACCCTGCTCACATCGTTTGGGGCCGTGAGCGACACCCCGGCCGGATCTCCTTGCGGATGGAACCCGAATAGGCGATGAACCTGGATGAGAGACTTGTGTGGTTAGTCAGGTCGTGTCCGACACCCTCGCCAGGCTTCCGCTTGAAGGTTGCCAAGCTACATGACGTGTACATGGTGATAAGTGGTGAGAGCGTGTGTGAAGAAGTACACCCCTACAGGGTTATCATGATCTATTGGAATAGCCGTGTCCGCGGTTATGGACTTCTTGGATGCTTACGTGGTACATAGACAACTTAAAGTGGATAATCTAAAATGCTCAAGACAAGTGTGAGTGCTATGGATGGCCTTCTCGTGGAGAGACGGGGATGAATCCATAATGGTGTATTGATGTGGTGACTAGTGGACTCGTGTGCGCTGCCTCACCTCAAAGAAGTTTCTCGTTGTCGTAGAACAGGATAGCCACTGAGTCAAAGCTGGCTTGCTGCAACTAAACCCCACATTACCTTGTTGATACAAATGCATGTATGATAGGATCTGATGTAAGTCTTGCTGAGTACCTTTGTACTCACGTTTGCTTTATTTATGTTTTGCAGGTGAGACATCTGTCTCACTAGTAGTACTGCTTGGACTTTGACGAGTAGCTTGTTACGTCAGCTACGATCTTGTACCCTTGGGAGGGACTTGTAGATAGTCAGGCTTCTTAGGCTTTTTCTTTTGTAGTTGTCTGTACTCAGACATGTAATGCTTCCGTTGCTTGTATGCTCTGAATGATGGGTCATGTGACCCCTGTTTGTATTTAATGCTATGTGGCTCTTCTGGGCCTTTATCTATATGAGTTGCGTTATGTTGTGATGCCATGTTGTACAGCACATACTTGCATGTTATGCGTACGTGTGATGTGTATTGCTATGTGTGGGATCCGACAATCTAGTTGTTTATCCTTGGCAGCCTCTCTTATGGGGAAATGTAGTCTAGTGCTTCCTTGAGCCATAGTAGTCCGCTACAGCCCGGTTCACCAGAGTCCTGCTAGCCCAGCACTACTGCTTAGGACACTTGACTGGCCGGCATGTGTTTCACTTTGTTTCTGTGTCTGTCCCTTTGGGGAAATGTCACGCGGTGACATCCGGAGTCCTGTTAGCCCAGTGCTACAGCCCGGATTCACACGCTGCTGACCGACATGCTCGATGTGAATCATGTATGCCTGTCCCCATAGGTTAGTGCCTCTTTGGGTTCACGACTAGCCATGTCGGCCCGGGTTCTCTGTCATATGGATGCTGCGACACAATCATATACGTGAGCCAAAAGGCGCAAACGGTCCCGGGCTAGGGTAAGGCGACACCCATGGGAATACCGTGCGTGAGGCCGCAAAGTGATATGAGGTGTTACCGGCTAGATCGATGTGACTTGGAATTGGGGTCCTGACACAATGATATGTAAATCAAATTCTTGTAACAAGAGAACCCATCGAATAAGTCTAGGTTTAGCATCTTTCTTTTCCATAAGATATTTAATAGCAGCATGGTCTGTGTGAACAGTTACTTTGAAATCAACAATGTAAGGTCTAAACTTATCACAAGCAAACACAACTGCTAAGAATTCTTTTTTAGTAGTAGCATAATTTCTTTGAGCACTGTCTAGAGTTTTACTAGCACAATGAATAACATTCAGTTTCTTATCAACTCTTTGTCCTAGAACAGCACCAACAACATAATCACTAGCATCACACATAATTTAGAAGGCAAGTTCCAATCAGGTGGTTGAACTATAGGTGCAGAAATTAAGGCTTTCTTAAGTGTTTCAAAGGCTTCTAAACAATCATCATAAAAAACAAAAGGAATGTCCTTTTGCAAGAGACTAGTAAGAGGCCTAGAAATTTTTGAAAAGTCTTTGATAAATCTCCTTTAGAAACCAGCATGACCTAAGAAACTACGAATACCTTTTATATCTTTAGGACATGGCATTTTCTCAATTGCATCAACCTTAGCTTTGTCCACTTCAATACCTCTTTCAAAAATTTTATGACCCAAGACAATGCCTTCATTAACCATAAAGTGGCACTTCTCCCAATTCAAGACAAGATTTGTTTGTTCACATATCTACAAAACTCGATCAAGATTGCTTAAACAACCATCAAAAGACTTCCCATAAACAGAAAAGTCATCCATGAAAACCTCAACAATCTTTTCACAAAAGTCAGAGAATATAGCAGTCAAACATCTTTGAAAGGTAGCAGGTGCATTACATAAACCAAAAGGCATACGTCTATAAGCATAGGTTCCAAAGGGACAAGTAAAAGTGGTCTTTTCTTGATCAGGTTGAGAAACAAGTATTTGTGAAAAGCCAGAATATCCATCAAGGAAGCAAAAGTGTGTGTGCTTAGATAGTCTTTCAAGCATTTGATCAATAAAAGGCAAAAGGTAATGATCTTTTCTAGTTTCTTTGTTTAATTTTCTAAAATCACTTACCATTCTATAACATGTAACAATTCTTTGTGGAATAATTTCACTCTTATCATTAGGAACAACAGTTATACCTCCTTTCTTATGAACACAATGAACATGACTTACCCATCTACTATCAGCTATAGGATAGATTATACCTGCTTCCAGAAGTTTTAATATTTTCGTTCTTACCGCTTCTTTCATCTTCAGATTTAACCGACGTTGGTGATCAACAACAGGTTTAGCATCAGGTTCCATATTAATTCTGTGCTGACATAGAGTGGGACTAATGCCCTTTAAATCATCAAGAGTATATCCAATAGCAGCTCAATGCTTCCTTAGAACTTTCAATAATCTTTCTTCTTCATGTTCTGAAAGGTTAGCACTAATAATAACATGATATATCTTCTTTTCATCAAGATAAGCATATTTCAAAGTGTCTAGCAATTGTTTTAATTCAAACACAGTATCACCTTTAGGTGGATAAGGACCTCCTAGAGTTTCAATAGGCAAATTGTTTTTAAGCAGAGGACATTGTTTAAAGAAAATTTTGTCTATTTCATTTCTTTCATGCATATGTAAATCATTTTCATGGTATAGCAAATATTGTTCTAAAGGATCAGTAGGTGGTACAGTAATAGAAGCAAGACCAATTAATTCATCCTTACTAGGCAATTCTTTCTCATGAAGATTTCTACTAAACTTGGAAAAATTGAACTCATGAGACTCATTACCAAAACTAACACCGACAGTTTGTTTCTCACAGTCTATTCTAGCATTAACGATGTTCAAGAAAGGTCTAACAAAGATAATGGGACAAAAGTCATCTTGTGGGGAACCAAGAACAAGAAAATCAGTAGGGTATTTTATCCCACACAAGACTTCAACATCTCTAACAATCCTAATTGGTGATATGGTGTCTCTATTAGCAAGTTTAATAGTAACATCTATGTCTTCTATTTCTGCAGGTGCTATGTCATTCATAATTTCTTGATATAAAGTGTAAGGAATAGCACTCACACTAGCACCTATGTCACATAAACCACGATAATAGTGATCTCCTATTTTAACTGAGATGACAAGCATGCCAACAACAGGTCTATGTTTGTCCTTTTTATCAGGTTTGGCAATTCTAGCAGCTTCTTCACAGAAGTAAATAACATGCCCATCTATATCTTCTTCCAAGAGATCTTTAACCATAGCAATGCTAGGCTCTACTTTAATTTGTTCATCGGGTTTAGGTGTTCTAATATAGCTTTTGTTAACCACAGTTGAAACTTTAGCATGTTCCTTTATCCTAACAGGAAAAGGTGGTTTCTCAATATAAGCAGAAGGAACAACTAGATCAACATTATAAAGTATAGTTTCTTCTTTAACTGGTACCGGTTCTTTAATCTCTTCTTTTATAGGTGGGTGATATTTAAACCACTTCTCTTTAGGGAGATCAACAAGAGTAGCAAATGATTCACAAAAGGAGGCTACTATCTCAGAGTCAAGTCCATATTTAGTGCTAAACTTTTGAAAAGCATCGATATCCATAAAAGATTTAACACAATCATACTTAAATTTAATACCTGACTCTTTACCTTTGTCAAGTTCCCAATCTTCAGAGTTGCGTTTAAATATTTCCAAAATATCCCACCAGAATTCAATAGTATTCTTCATAAAAGAACCAGCACAAGAAGTATCAAGCATGGTTTGATCATTACGAGAAAGCCGAGCATAAAAATTCAGGATAATAATTTCTCTTGAGAGCTCATGATTGGGGCATGAATATAACATTGACTTAAGCCTCCCCCAAGCTAGAGTGATACTTTCTCCTTCACGAGGCCAAAAATTATACATTTAATTCCGATCACGATGAACTAGATGCATAGGATAAATTGTTTGGTGGAACTCCAATTTCAAACAATTCCAATTCCAAGATCCAATATCATCACATAGCCTATACCATGCTAATGCTTTTTTTCCTTCAAAGATAAAGGGAAAACCTTCTGTAGCGACCAGACCTCAAACAGTCTGATCTCTGTGCCCCGGTGTCATCCCTGGATCAGTAATGCTGACACCACACAGTACTCGGAGGATTTATAGCAGAGTAGCAATCACACACTTATTACATCGAGTGTCTCAAAAGAGAACTTATTACAATAAATATGGCTTAAGGCCATCTAATAACGATAACAGCGGAAGGCTTGGAAGATAAGTGAGTCCATCAACTCCAACGGCATCACTGAGTATAGAACCACGACCTAAAAACTCCTTAATCGTCGTCTGAAAAGCCTGCAACATTAACGTTGCAGCCCGAAACGGGTCAGCACATGGAATATGCTGGCAATGTAACACATAGAGAGTAATGGAATGAAACAGCTATACTATATGCATATGTGGCTGGTGGAAAGCTCTATGGTTACAGTTTTGCGTAAAGCCAATTTTTCCCTACTTCAAAGGAATAAATTTAATTACTATCATGGTAGTTGTTAAACATTGAGAATGGTTGACAGCATTCTCAATCCCAATTAAAGTAATCATCATTAAACAAAACCCAACATAATTAATTTAGAGTAACATGTTGAGATTCACATGATAATCCAAGTACTAGATACTCAAGATGTCCATAACCGGGGACACGGCTAACCATGATTAGTTTATTACACTCTGCAGAGGTTTGCGCACTTTTCCCCACAAGACTCGATCGCCTCCGTTGGGTTTCTCGCACTACATGGTGTTTGAGAAGACGGATGACCGAGACATAGTCTTTCAGAAGCGCTAGCACCTTACGATCGGGTAGACCGTACCACCTACATCCCCTACATCTGCTAGTCTACCACTGTAAGAGTTCGCACGACTTAGTCAACTATGCTAGAGCCCATAATAGCTTGTGGCTGCACACGGAAGTTTCTAGTATGAATAGTCTCATGATCCCTTTGAGCCTAGGTGGTGGTCCAAAAGAAAACAGGCAAGTCCTGGAATATCCAGGTGCCTCAATCCACCCAGATGTGTGTTTAAGTTGCCACCTTAGATAAACCATTAATTAACAAAACTCACATCTGTCATGGATATCACTCACCCAATCCACGTCTACTAGCATAGCATGATATAATAAGCAAATTAGAAGTAACTCCCAAAGGTTTGATAATAAACGGGTAATAGGTACTACCTCAACTACTTCCCATCCCACAATTTAATTAGATCCTAATCATGCAACGTGTGAGGATTGATCTAATGCAATAAAACTGGGTAGTAGAAAAGGTATGATCAAAGTGTTACTTGCCTTGCTGATGATCCGCGAAACCTAGAGATTCGAAGTAACAAGCGGCGCACTCTGGGTATTCTATCGCAGACAAACAAACAAGCATACAATAAGTACTCATCTAATGCACAGGTAAAACTCAAATAAGAGATCTAACCAGAAGGTTCAACTTAAGAACTCCGGTTGGCAAAAAGAATCAAATCAAACGAAGCAACAAAAGTTAAACGGCGAAAGAAGCAACTTCGTTCTACTAATCTGGATCTAGGGCAAATTTTACAGTAGCAAAATCTTGTTTGAGTTGGTTAAACGGATAGAGAGTTTCGAGACGAAACTCTAGGCGCTTGAATCACCTGATTCCGATAAACGAGCGAAAAGTTAAACTAAAAAGAAAATCGGATCAGGAACCGCGATCAGAAAAATCGCGGATTTAATCCGAGAAAAAGAAAAACGATGAACACCGATATTTATTTTTCTCGTTTTTTTCGGCATGGAAAACGAGGCGCGACGAACCTCGGCGGCGGCAACGCGGCGGCTGGGCTGGGGCTGGCTAGGGTTTCCCTCGGGGTGGGCTGTCCCGGCTTATAAAGTCCCCCCCTCGGGCCGGAGTCCTAGTCGGACACGGCCCGTAGGTCGGTTTGTTTTTTTAAATTATTCCGCTCGGAAGAAAAATAAAAAGAAATACTAAACAGACTCCAAAAATTCCGAAATAAATTTTCACGGGCTTCTAAAATCAAGCCTCACAAGGTGAACATTTATTTTGGACCTAAGTGCAATTTTGAATAACGCACATTTTTCCTAAATTCAAATAAAACACCGAAAAACTCTGAAATAAAATCTTATTTGACTTTATTATTAAATCCTCAATATTTCTTTATTTTGGGAAAGTCATTTTATTCCCTCTCTCATATTTTTGTAATAGAAATAATTGATGATAAAATAAATAAAATCAGATGATCCTATTCTCAAAATTTGAGAGAACTCAAATATGAAAATAACGAAATCCCCAACTCTCTCCGTGGGTCCTTGAGTTGCATAAAATTTCTAGGATCAACCAAATGCAAAATAAAATATGATATGCATTGATGATCTAATGTATAACATTCCAAATTGAAAATTTGGGATGTTACAAACCTACCCCCCTTAAGATGAATCTCACCCTTGAGATTTGGGTTGGCTAGAAAATAGGTGAGGGTGGTCCTTGAGCAAATCTTCCTCTCGTTCCTAGGTGGCTTCATCCTCTGTGTGGTGGCTCCACTGAACTTTGCAAAATTTGATAACCTTGCTGCGAGTGACTCGACTGGCAAACTCCAGAATCTTAATTGGCTTCTCCTCATAGGTCAAATCGTTATCCAACTGAATAGTTTCCAAAGGCACTGTATCTCTCAACGGTATGTCAGCCATCTCCGCGTGACACTTCTTCAACTGGGAAACGTGGAACACATCATGAACTCCTGACAATCCTTCGGGCAATTCCAACTTGTAGGCCACTTCTCCCATACGCTCCAGAACTCAATATGGTCCTACAAATCGTGGCGCTAACTTCCCTTTAACTCCAAAACGCTTTGTTCCCCGAAGTGGAGATACTCGAAGATAAGCTCTATCTCCAACTTCATAAACTGTCTCCTTGCGTTTAGAATCTGCATAACTCTTCTGTCTGGACTGGGCTACCTTGAGCCTATCGCGAATCAACTTCACCTTCTGTTCAGACTCTTTAATCAAACCAGGTCCAAACAACCGGTGATCTCCAACTTCGTCCCATGACAACGGTGTCCTGCACCTCCTTCCGTACAAGGCTTCAAAAGGGGCCATCTTTAAACTGGCTTGGTAACTGTTGTTGTAAGAGAACTCTGCATATGGCAAATTATCGTCCCAACTAGATCCATAATCTAGCGCACAAGCTCTCAGCATATCCTCCAAAATCTGATTGACTCTCTCAGTCTGTCCATCTGTCTGTGGATGAAAAGCTGTACTGAATTCTAGCCTGTTACCCAAAGTTTCGTGTAACTGCTTCCAGAACTTTGAGGTAAACTGGGTTCCTCTATCTGATACGATACTCCTTGGAACTCCATGCAGACATACGATCCTGGTCATGTATATCTTTGCCAACTTAGCACTGGTGTAAGTGGTCTTTACTAGGATGAAATGAGCTACTTTCGCCAATCGATCGACTACAACCCAAATCGAATCATAGCCCGAACGAGTCGTGGGCAATCCCGTGATAAAATCCATGCCTAGCTTATCCCACTTCCATTCGGGTATCGGCAATGGTTGTAACAATCCTGCTGGCTTCTGATGCTCTGCCTTTACTCTCTGACATACATCACAAACTGCTACATACTCCGCAATATCCTTCTTCATTCCGGTCCACCAGAAAATATCCTTCAAATCCAAATACATCTTGGTATTTCCTGGGTGAATCGAATATGGTGAATCATGGGCCTCTTGCAAAATCAACTTCCTGATCTCCGGGTCATTGGGCACGTAAACGCGGTCTTCAAACCATAGGGTGTCGTGTTCATCCTCACGAAATCCTTCAGCTTTTCCTTTGCTCAATTTTTCCTTAATGGCGGCAATCTCTTTGTCAGTTTTATGAGCTTCTCTGATTCTATCCATCAAAGTTGACTGAATCTCCAATGCTGCTACATAGCCTCTCGGAACTATTTCCAAGCATAGTTCACGAAGATTTTCTGCTAACTCCTTGGGTATTTCTCCCGTCATTAATGCATTGACATGGCTCTTACGGCTTAATGCGTCAGCTACTACATTAGCCTTTCTGGGGTGATAATGCAATTTCATATCATAATCCTTGATAAGCTCCAACCATCTCCTTTGTCTGAGATTCAACTCCTTCTGTGTGAAAATGTACTTCAAACTCTTATGATCCGTGTACACCTCACAATGATTTCCAATGAGGAAATGTCTCCATGTTTTCAAAGCATGCACTACGGCTGCTAACTCCAAATGATGCGTAGCATAATTTAACTCATGAGGCTTCAGTTGTCTTGAGGCATATGAAACAACTCTCCCTTCCTGCATAAGCACTGCTCCAAGTCCTCGACGTGAAGCGTCGCAATACACCTCATAATCTTTGGTCTGGTCTGGCAAAATCAACACTAGTGAGGTAACCAAACGTTTCTTCAACTCCTGGAAACTAGCCTCACATTCCTCCGTTCATACGAACTTGGTATCTTTCTTCAACAACTCAGTCATAGGCTTCACAATCTTTGAGAAATTCTCAATAAATCTCCGATAGTATCCTGCGAGTCTAAGGAAATTCCGGATCTCTCCAACGGTTGTTGGGGCTTCCCACTTAGTCACGGAATCCACTTTCGTGGGATCTACTACTATACCTTCTCCAGATATAACGTGTCCGAGAAATCCTACTTCCTTCAACCAAAACTCACATTTGCTGAACTTGGCATATAATTGGTGTTCTCTGAGGTTCCCAAGTACCAAACGCAAATGCTCCTTATGCTCCTTTTCATTCTTCGAATAAACCAGGATATCATCAATGAACACTACGACGAACTTATCCAAAAACTCCATAAACACTTTGTTCATCATGTTCATAAAATAGGCAGGTGCGTTAGTCAGACCAAATGACATAACGGTATACTCGTACAGCCCATACCTGGTGGTAAAAGCTGTCTTTGGAATATCCTGTCCTCGAATCTTCAACTGGTGGTATCCTGATCGCAGATCAATCTTGGAAAATACCTTAGCTCCTTGCAATCAATCAAACAGATCATTAATCATTGGTAGTGGGTACTTGTTCTTGATCGTTACTTCGTTCAATCCTCGATAATCAACAACCATCCTTAACGATCCATCCTTCTTCTCTGCTAGAAGTACTGGCGATCCCCAAGGTGAAGAACTTGGGCGAATATATCCCTTATCCAGTAACTCCTTAATCTGCTTCTTAATTTCCACCAAATCCTTTGCTGGCATCCTATATGGTCTCTTTGATATTGGCCCTGTGCCTGGCAATAGCTCAATCAAAAACTCAATATCTCTATCCGGTGGCATGCCTGGCAATTCTTCTGGAAATACTTCAGGAAAATCCCTTACCACTGGTACTTCCTCCTGCACAACTCCTGTTAAGCAATTTACTTGGGGTCCTCTTTGGCACATGCCGGGATACATACTTGATCCTTCTCCCTTCTGGGGTGGTAAGCAAAATTGACTTACTAGTACATTCAATATTCCCTTCATACTTTGATAACCAATCCATGCCTAATATCACATCCAATCCTTGGGATTCCAATACTATTAGGTCTGAGGGAAAAACATAGTTACCAATCCTTAATGGTAACCGATCACACCATAGGCTAGCCACATACTCTGCTCCAGGCGAGGTTACTAACATGGGTGACCTAAGGGCTTGGGTTGATAGGTTATACTTATCCACAAATCCCCTTGAGATGTATGAATGCGATGCACCAGTATCAAAAAGAACGAGTGCAGTAAATGACTTAACCAAAAACTTACCTATTACTGCATCGGGCTGAGCTTCAACCTCCTCCACGCTAATGTGGTTCACCTGTCCCCTGTTGAAAGGGTTCGGCTTCTTCCCAGAGCTTCCATTGCCATTTCCATTTTGTATTTTAGGGCATTCATTGGCATAATGTCCGGTCTTTGAACACTTAAAGCAAGTGACTTGGCTCAGGTCCTTCTTGGCTGGGGTCGATGGGTTGGTGCGGTTCTGGCCGTTGCTTCCTCCATTCCCATTACCATTCCTGGTGCCATTGTGATTGTGCGAGCTACCTCCTCCATGGGTATGCTAAAAATGTCCTCCCGGTCTAGGGGTAAAACGTGGCTTCTGCTGAGCTCCTAAAGTGTATTTTCCTTGTCCATACTTCCTCTTGCGATTCTCAATTTGCTGCTGCTTCCCTTCAATCATAAGAGCACGATCTACCAACTCCTGGTAGTTGTTGAAGGTTGCTACCATCAACTGCATGCTCAACTCATCATTCAGTCCTTCCAAAAACTTCTCCTGCTTAGCTGCATCCGTAGCGATGTCATCTGGGGCATAACGTGCTAACTTACTAAAGTCCTCCACATACTGGCCAACTGTCCGTCCGCCTTGGCGTAAGTTGCGAAACTCACACTTCTTCATGGCCATAGCTCCTGCTGAAACATGTGCAGTACAGAAAGCTTGCCGAAACTGGTCCCATGTGACAGTGTCGACTGGGAAAGTGGCTGTGAAATTCTCCCACCATGATGTTGCGGGTCCTTGTAACTGATGTGCGGCAAACTTCACCTTCTCCGCATCTGTGCATCCTGCTGTGGTCAACTCCCTAGCTGTCTTGCGGAGCCAATCATCTGCTACTATCGGCTCGGTGCTACTGGAAAACACCAGCGGATTCAGCCTAAGAAAACGGGCTAAGTGATCAACAGGTGGTGGTGGTGGTGGTGGGTGTTGGGGTATGTAGCAATAATTCAAAATTTTCCTACGTGTCACCAAGATCAATCTAGGAGATGCTAGCAACGAGAGAGAGGGAGTGCATCTTCATACCCTTGAAGATCGCTAAGCGGAAGCGTTACAAGAACGCGGTTGATGGAGTCGTACTCGCGGCGATTCAAATCGCGGAAGATCCGATCTAGCGCCGAACGGACGGCGCCTCCGTGTTCAACACACGTACAGCCCGGGGATGTCTCCTCCTTCTTGATCCAGCAAGGGGAGAGGAGAAGTTGAGGGATAACTCTAGCAGCACGACGGCATGGTGGCAATGGAGCTCGTGGTTCTCCAGCAGGGCTTCGCCAAGCACTATGGAGGAGGAGGAGGTGTAGGAGGAAGGAGGGCTGCGCCAGGGAAGAGGTGTGGCTGCCCTCCCACCCCTCCACTATATATAGGGACAAGGGAGAGGGGGGGTGCCCTAGGGTTTCCCCTAGGGGGCGGCGACCAAGCAGATTGGATCTCCCTAGGGAAAATCCTATGGAGACTTGCCCCCCAATCCAAGCAGGTGGAGGCTTGCCTCCCAAGCCTGGTGGAGGCGCCCCACCTCCCCCCAAGTAACATGGGAAAGGGTGTGGGGGGTGCACCACCCCTTAGTGGGCTGGTTTGCCCCTTCCCCTTTGGCCCATGAGGCCCTCCAACACTTGTCGGGGCTCCCGAAACACCTTTCGGTCATGCTGGCCATAGCCTGGTACCTCCAGAACACTTCCGGACTCCAATATGTAACACCCCGGATATGATTTACCCAATATGTACTCCAACTCTTGCCGTTTTCGGCCTTAAGTTATTTTATTTTCTCGGGTTCGGGTCTTGCCTCCGTGTCTTGTTGTCGTTGTCGTGCATCTCATATCATGTCATCATGTGCATTGCATTTGCATACGTGTTCATCTCATGCATTCGAGCATTTTCCCCATTGTCCGTTTTGCATTTCGGCGCTTCGTTCTCCTCCGGTGGTCTTTTCTACTTTTCTTTCGTGTGTGGGGATTAAACATTTCCGGATTGGACCGAGACTTGCCAAGCGGCCTTGGTTTACTCCCATTAGACCGCCTGTCAAGTTTCCTATCATTTGGACTTCGTTTGTTACTCCAACGGTTAACCGAGGGACCGAAAAGGCCTCGTGTGTGTTGCAGCCCAACACCCCTCCAAGTTGGCCCAAAACCCACCAAAACCCTCTCCATCATCTAGAGCGTTCGATCATGATCGCGTGGCCGAAAACCGCACCTCATTTGGACTCTCCTAGCTCCCTCTACCTATAAATATAGGCTCCCCTCCGAAAATCCCGGGTCATTTCGCACCCTAACCTAGCCCCCTTCCTCTCTGCGCTCCGGACAACCGCGCCCAGCCAGCCAGGATGCGACACATGGCACGCCGGCCACCTCCCACCACCGTGGCCCGCCGAGCCCGGAACCAGCCCCCGCGACCCACGTCGCCGCCGCCAGCTACCGAGCGCCCCACGCCTCCTCACCGCTCGCGCGCCGCCGCACTTCGCCCCCGCCGACCGTCGCGTTCCTCGCCGGTCAGAGAGAGCTCTGACTCCGGCGAGCCCCCCTCGCCGCCCGAGCCGGCACCGACCTCCACCGCGCTCCTCCGTCGTCCTCTCCGCCCGGATCCGGCCACCCCGCCTCTTCCTCGTCAACGCCGGCGCCCCCAAGTCCGATTCCGGCGACTCTCCGGCGAGCACCTCGAAATGCGTGCGATCCGGATCTGGATCTGGATCCCGACGGTTGACTTTCTTCCGAAACCCTAGTTCATATGGCCTTGTTCATCGTGCTATAACTCCTCATCCGTAGCTCCGTTTTTGGCATATAGCATATCAAAATGTTTGTATCAGAGAGCACATCATTTCATATCATTGCATCATTTTCATTTGAGTTCATCTTGATGCCCGAAATTCTGTTAGAAGAGTGCTACTTGAGATAATTGTCAGATCTGCTGCTCCATTTAGATATTTGTCATTTTTGCCATGATTAATGTGTGCATGATATGCCCATGAGCTCTACATGTGTTTTGTTAAGGGCTTTGCCATCTTTCTAGAGTTGCAACCCATGTATTTTTGTGATGTGTGTGGTGACTAGCACAAGCTTGCAAAGTGAGGCACTTGGTAATGCTGATTCCAGGGACTTAGCATTTCCACTAAGTCCTTGAGCTGTTTATCTCAATATGCCATATGTTCATGTTATTTCCTAGTGATCCGTGCCTCTTTTGAGGATGATAAGTAAGGATGATTTGTTAATCTTGTAGTGCTCTATCCATCCATGCCTTTGTTTGCAATTATGGAGCACCCTAGCTTGAGTCAATCAAGCTCTACTTTTGCTATTTCGTGAATCTGGGCAGATTGTCTACTTGTTAGCGATTTTGCCGATGATGTTGTAGTTGATCCGTGCATGCTATGATATTGTTCTTGCCATGTCTAGCTTATATTTTGTGTATTCTTGTTGGGTGTATCTTAGATTGCCATGAATTGCTCTGTAGTGAGTGCATCGAGCTCGTAAACATGCCTACTTGATATCTGTTCCAGCATGCTCCAGTTTTCACTAAGTCTGTGTTCTGATTATGTTTTTGCCATGTTCACATGCTTGCAATTGTATTTTCTGATCCCTTTTGGCTCAAGGTCACTAAGGGACTTTTGTTAAGGTCTTTGAGAAGCTCCATGCCATGCTTTACTTTGCCATGTTCAGGTCCTGTAGTATATAGTTTTCATCCTCCAAAGAGTGCTATCTGATCTGAAATTCCAGACAAGTGTTAATTTCACTAAGTCTGAAATCTGTTTGTCAAATGCATTTTTGCCATGCTTGTTTGAACCTGTTAATGGATGATTTGGCCGTATCTCAGTGCTAGACTTTTGTTAAGCATCATGAATGCATCCCTGCCATGTATTTTGATGCCATGTTTGGGTGCTGTAGCTTGTTCATCTCATTGCATTTAGATGGCTACTTGCTGTAAATCGCAGAACGTGGCCATATTTGAATTGCTTGCCATTTCCAAACCATAACTCCGATTCTGGTGTTCTTTATATCGTTTTCAAGAGATTTCATCTCATCTTTCCAGTGGCACACTTGTATTTCCAAGTTGAGTCCAGGTTCATTCTTTCCCTGTCACATCTTGCATATGCATCCCGCATTGCATCCCACATAGCATACCATCTTTGCATCATATTGTTTGAGCTTTGCACGTGGTTGATTGTGTTCCGTTTGCTTGTTTGTCTTGTTTGGGTTGAGCCGGGAGACGAGTTCGCTAACGAGGAGCCCGTTGAGTTTGTTTACAAGGATCCAGTCAACTCTGACAACTTTGCAGGCAAGATGATCATACCCTTGAAATCACTACTATCTTTGCTTTGCTAGATGCTCGCTCTTTTGCTATGCCTATGCTACGATGCCTACCACTTGCTTATCATGCCTCCCAAATTGCCATGTCAAACCTCTAACCCACCATGTCCTAACAAACCGTTGATTGGCTATCTTACCGCTTTGCTCAACCCCTCTTATAGCGTTGCTAGATGCAGGTGAAGATTGGAGACCGTTCCTTGTTGGAACATTATTTACTTGTTGGGATATCATTATATTGCCATGTTATCTTAATGCATCTATATACTTGGTAAAGGGTGGAAGGCTCGGCCTTTCGCCTAGTGTTTTGTTCCACTCTTGCCGCCCTAGTTTCCGTCATATCGGTGTTATGTTCCTGGATTTTGCGTTCCTTACGCGGTTGGGTTATAATGGGAACCCCTTGATAGTTCACCTTGATTAAAGCTTTTCCAGCAATGCCCAACCTTGGTTTTACCATTTGCAACCTAGCCTTCTTTTCCCTTGGGTTTCTGGAGCCCGAGGGTCATCTTATTTAGACCCCCCGGGCCAGTGCTCCTCTGAGTGTTGGTCCGACTGAGCTGCCTGCGGGGCCACCTCGGGCCAACTTGAGGGTTGGTTTTACTCATAGCTAGTCTCATCTGAGTGTGCCCTAAGAACGAGATATGTGCAGCTCCTATCAGGATTTGTCGGCACATTCGAGCGGTGTTGCTGGATTTGTTTTAACCTGTCGAAGTGTCTTGAAGAACCGAGGTACTGAGTCTGATCAGAACGTCTCGGGAGGAGGTCTATTCCTTCGTTGACCGTGAGAGCTTGTCATGGGCTAAGTCAGGGATTTGAACTTTCGAAAGCCGTGCCCGCGGTTATGGGCAGATGGGAATTTGTTAATGTCCGGTTGTAGATAACTTGAACCTTAACTTAATTAAAATGAATCAACAGTGTGAGTTACCGTGATGGTCTCTTCTCGGCGGAGTCCGGGAAGTGAACACGATGTTGGAGTAATGCTTGCGCAGGGTGTTCTCTAGTTTCTCATTCGCGCTTTGCCCTCTCTTCTCGCTCTCTTTTGCGAACAGGATAGCCACCATATATGCTAGTCGCTTGCTGCAGCTCCACATATTTTTACCTTGCCTTACCTATAAGCTTAAATAGTCTTGATCGCGAGGGTGCGAGATTGTTGAGTCCCTGTGGCTCACAGATTACTTCCAAATCAGATGCAGGGCCTGATGATTCCGCTCCAGGTGACGCGCTTGAGCTCAAGTGGGAGTTCAACGAGGACTCTCAACGATACTACATGTCTTTCCCTGATGATCAGTAGTGGTGCCCAGTTGGGGTGATCGGGACCGTGTCGCATGTTGGGTTATCTTTTATTTTGGCGCCGTAGTCGGGCCATGAGTGTTTGGATGATGTAATGTTATTTATGCACTTTGATTGATGTGGCGAGTGTAAGCCAACTATGTACTCTCCCCTTTTATTATCTACATTACATGGGATGTTGTGAAGATTGCCTAACTTGCGACATATGACTTCAATGCGATTATGTCTCTAAGTCGTGCCTCAACACGTGGGAGCTATAGTCGCATCGAGGGTGTTACACAATACCCTTCGTCCAATATATCAATATTCACCGCCGGACCATTCCGGAACTCCTCGTGACTTCCGGGATCTCATCCAAGACTCCGAACTACCTTCGGTAACCACATACTATTTCCCATAACAACTCTAGCGTCACCGAACCTTAAGTGTGTAGACCCTACGGGTTCGGGAACCATGCAGACATGACCGAGACACCTCTCCGGCCAATAACCAATAGCGGGATCTGGATACCCATATTGGCTCCCACATGTTCCACGATGATCTCATCGGATGAACCACGATGTCGGGGATTCGATCAATCCCGTATTCAATTCCCTTTGTCAATCGGTATGTTACTTGCCCGAGATTCGATCGTCGGTATCCCAATACCTTGTTCAATCTCGTTACCGGCAAGTCACTTTACTCGTTCTGTAACGCATGATCCCGTGACTAACTGCTTAGTCACATTGAGCTCATTATGATGATGCATTACCGAGTGGGCCCAGAGATACCTCTCCGTCATACGGAGTGACAAATCCCAGTCTCGATTCGTACCAACCCAACAGACACTTTCGGAGATACCTGTAGTGCACCTTTATAGCCACCCAGTTACATTGTGACGTTTGGTACACCCAAAGCACTCCTACGGTATCCGGGAGTTGCACAATCTCATGGTCTAAGGAAATGATACTTGACATTAGAAAAGCTTTAGCATACGAACTACACGATCTTGTGCTAGTCTTAGGATTGGGTCTTGTCCATCACATCATTCTCCTAATGATGTGATCCCGTTATCAACGACATCCAATGTACATGGTCAGGAAACCGTAACCATCTATTGATCAACGAGCTAGTCAACTAGAGGCTTACTAGGGACATGGTATTGTCTATGTATCCACACATGTATCTGAGTTTCCTATCAATACAATTCTAGCATGGATAATAAACGATTATCATGAATAATGAAATATAATATAATAATAACCAATTTATTATTGCCTCTAGGGCATATTTCCAACAGTCTCCCACTTGCACTAGAGTCAATAATCTAGTTCACATCGCCATGTGATTAACACTTACAGGTCACATCACCATGTGACCAACATCCAAAGAGTTTACTAGAGTCACTAATCTAGTTCACATCACTATGTGATTAACTCTCAATGAGTTCTGGGTTTGATCATGTTATGCTTGTGAGAGAGGTTGTAGTCAACGGGTCTGCCATATTCAGATCCCTATGTATTTCGCAAAACTTTATGTCATATTGTAGATGCTGCTACCATGTTCCACTTGGAGCTATTCCAAATTGTTGCTCCATTATACGTATCTAGTATCTCTACTCAGAGCTATCCGGAAAGGTGTTAAGCTTGCATCGACGTAACTCTTTACGTCGAACTCTTTATCACCTCCATAACCAAGAAACATTTCCTTATTCCTCTAAGGATAATTTTGACCACTATCTGGTGATCCACTCCTAGATCACGTTTGTACTCTCTTGCCAGACATGTGGCAAGGCACACATCTGGTGCGGTACTCAGCATGGCATACCGTATAGAGCCTATGACAAAAGCATAGGGGACGACCTTCGTCCTTCCTTCTTCTGCCGTGGTCAATCTTTGAGTCTTACTCAACTTCACACCTTACAACTCAGGTAAGAACCCCTTCTTTGACTGATCTATTTTGAACTCCTTCAAAACATGTCAAGGTGTGTGTTCTTTGAAAGTATCATTAGGCATTTTGATCTATCTCTATAGATCTTGATGCCCAATATGTAACCAGCTTTATCCAGGTCTTCCTTTGAAAATCACTCTTCAAACAACCGTTTATGCTTTCCAGAAATTCTACATTATTTCGAATCAACAATATGTCATCCACATATACTTATCAGAAATGTTGTAGTGCTCCCACTCACTTTCTTGTAAATACAAGTTTCTAGCAAACATTGTATAAACCTAAAAGCTTTGATCACTCCATCAAAGCATATATTCCGACTCCGAGATGCTTGCTCTAGTCCATAGAAGGATTGCTGGAGCCAGCATACCTTTTAGCATCCTTAGGATCGACAAAACCTTTTATTGTATCACATACAACTTTTTCTTACGAAAACTAGTAAGAAAACTTGTTTTGACATCCATCTGTCAGATTTCATAATCGAAAAATACATCTAATGCTAACATGATTCCGACGGACTTAAGCATTGCTACGGGTGAGGAATTCTCATTGTAGTCAACTCCTTGAACTTGTGAAAAGACTCTTTCCCACAAGTCAAGCTTCATAGACGGTAACATTACCGCCCACGTCCGTCTTCTTCTTAAAGATCCATTTATCTCAATGGCTTGCCGATCATTGGGCAAGTCCACCAAAGTCCATACTTTGTTCTGATACATGGATCCTATCTCGGATTTCATGGCTTCTAACCATTTGTCAGAATACGGGCCCACCATCGCTTCTCCATAGCTCGTAGGTTCATTGTTGTCTAACAACATGATATCTAAGACATGATTACCGTACCACTCAGGAGTAGTACATATCCTCGTCGACCTACGAGGTTCGATAGCAACTTGATCCAAAGCTTCATGATCACTATCATTAACTTCCTATTCAACAGACGTAGGCGCCACAGAAAACATCTTTCTGTGTTGCATCACTCTCCGGTTGAAGTAAAGGTTAGACAACCTCATCAAGTTCTATCTTCCTCCCACTCAATTCTTTCGAGAGAAACTCCTTCTCGAGAAAGGACCTGTTCTTAGTGACAAACAATTTGCCCTCGGATCTGAGATAGAAGGTGTACCCAACTGTCACCTTTGGGTATCCTATGAAGATGTGTTTGCCCGCTTTGGGTTCGAGCTTCTCCGGCTGAAGCCTTAAGCATCGCAGCCCCAAACATTAAGAAATGACAACTTTGGTTTCTTGCCAAACCAATGTTTGACGTCGTCTCAATGGACTTAGATGGTGCCCTATCTAAAGTGAATGCAGCTATCTCTAACGCATAACCTCAAAATGAAAACAGTAGATCGGCAAGAGACATCATAGATCGCACCATATCTCATAGGGTTTGATTACGACGTCCGGACACACCATTACCCTGTGGTGTTCCAGGTGGCTTCAACTGTGAAAGTGTTTGCAAAACTCATAACTCAGAAATTCTCATTGATCAAATCGTAGGAATTTGATCTTCTTGTTATGATGATTCTTAACTTCACTCTGAAATCACTTGAACTTTTCAAACGTTTCAGACTTGTGCTTCATTAAGTAAATATACCTATATCTACTCAAATCGTCAGTGAAGATGAGAAAATAGCAATATCCACCACACGCTTCAATTCTCATGGGATCACACGCATCAGCATGTATGATATCCAAAAAGTCACTTGCCCGTTTCATTGTACCTGAAAACGGGGTCTTAGTCATCTTGCCCATGAGGCATGGCTCGCATGTGTTAAGTGATTCAAAATCAAGTGACTACAAACATCCATCGACATGGAGTTTCTTCATGCATCTTACGCCAATATGACCTAAGCGGCAGTGCCACAAGAGAGTGGTACTATCATTAATAACTCTACATCTTTTGGCGTGAACATGTGTATTACCATGACCGAGATTCAATGAACCATTCACATAGGGTGCATGACCATGAAAGGTATTATTCATGTAAACAGAATAACCATTATTCTCTAACTTAAATGAATAACCGTATTGCAATGAACATGATATAATCACATTCATGCTCAATGTAGACACCTGATAACATTTATCTAGGTTCAATACTAATCCTGAAGGCAGATGGAGCGTGCAATGGTGATCTCATCAACTTTGGAAACACTTCCAACACACATCGTCACCTCGCCCTTAGCCAGTCTCCGTTTAGTCCGTAGCTTTTGCTTCAAGTCACCAATAATAGCAACTGAACCGGTATCCAATACCCAGGTGCTACCAGGAGTACTAGTGAGGTACACATTAATAACACGTATATACTTTGTTGAAGTTGCCAGCCTTCTTATCTACCATGCATTTGGGGTAATTCCGCTACCAGTGACCGTTCCCCTTACAATAGAAGCACTTAGTCTCGGGTTTGGGTTCAACCTTGGGTTCCTTCACTGGAGCGGCAACTGGTTTGCCATCCATGAAGTTTCCCTTCTAGCCCTTGCCCTTCTTGAAACCAGTGGTCTTGTTAAACCATCAACACTTGATGCTCCTTCTTGATTTCTACCTTTTGCGGTCTTAAGCACCGCGAACAGCTCCGGGATCAACTCCATCCCTTGCATGTCATAGTTCATCACGAAGATCTAGTAGCTTAGTGATAGTGGCTAGAGAACTCTATCAATCACTATCTTATCTGGAAGTTTAACTCCCACTTGATTTAAGTGATTGTAGCACCCAGACATTCTGAGCACATGCTCACTAGCTGAGCTATTCTCCTCCATCTTGTTGGCAAAAGAACTTGTCAGAGGTCTCATACCTCTCAACACGGGCATGAGCCTGAAATCCCCATTTCAGCTCTTGGAACATCTCATATGTCTTATGGCGTTCAAAACGTCATTGGAATCCCGATTCTAAGCCGTAAAGTATGGTGCACTAAACTATTAAGTAGTCATCAGGATGTGTCTGTCAGGTGTTCACAACATCCACAGACGACGTTGTAAGGGTTTGCACATCGAGCGGTGCATCAAAGACGTAAGCCTTCTGTGTAGCAGTGAGGACACTCCTCAGACTACGGACCCAGTCCGCATCATTGCTTACAATATCTTTCAACTTGGTCTTTCTCTAGGAACGTATTGAAACAGGGAGCTACAACGTGAGCTATTTATCTACAACATATTTGCAAAGACAATTTAGACTATGTTCATGATAATTAAGTTCATCTAATCAAATTATTTAATGAACTCCCACTCAGATAGACATCCCTCTAGTCATCTAAGTGAAACATGATCCGAGTCAACTAGGCCGTGTCCGATCATCACGTAAGACGGACTAGTCAACATCGGTGAACATCTTCATGTTGATCGTATCTTCTATACGACTCATGCTCGACCTTTTGGTCTTCCCTGTTCCGAGGCCATGTCTGTACATGCTAGGCTCGTCAAGTCAACCTAAGTGTATTGCGTGTGTAAATCTGGCTTACACCCGTTGTATTCGAACATTAGAATCTATCATACCCGATCATCACGTGGTGCTTTGAAACAACGAACCTTCGCAACGGTGCACAGTTAGGGGGAACACTTTCTTGAAATTATTATGAGGGATCATCTTATTTAAGCTACCGTCGTTCTAAGCAAATAAGATGTAAAACATGATAAACATCACATGCAATCAAATAGTGACATGATATGGCCAATATCATTTGCTCCTTTTGATCTCCATCTTTGGGGCTCCATGATCATCGTTGTCACTGGCATGACACCATGATCTCCATCATCATGATCTCCATCATCGTGTCTTCTTGAAGTTGTCTCGTCATCTATTACTTCTACTACTATGGCTAACACTTTAGCAATAAAGTAAAGTAATTACATGACGTTTAAGTTGACACACATGTCATAAATAAATTAAGACAACTCCTATGGCTCCTGCCGGTTGTCATACTCATCAACATGCAAGTCGTGATTCCTATTACAAGAACATGATCAATCTCATACATCACATATATCATTCATCACATCCTTTTGGCCATATCACATCACAAGGCATATGCTGCAAAAACAAGTTAGACGTCCTCTAATTGTTGTTGCAAGTTTTTACGTGGCTGCTATAGGTTTCGAGCAAGAACGTTTCTTACCTACGCCAAAACCACAACGTGATATGCCAATTTCTATTTACCCTTCATAAGTAACCTTTTCATTGAATCCGATCCGACTAAAGTGGGAGAGACAGACACCCGCTAGCCACCTTATGCAACTAGTGCATGTCAGTCGGTGGAACCAGTCTCACGTAAGCGTACGTGTAAGGTTGGTCCGGGCCGCTTCATCCCACGATGCCACCGAATCAAGATAATACTAGTAACAGCAAGTAAATTGACAATATCGATGCCCACAACTGCTTTGTGTTCTACTCGTGCATAGAAACTACGCATAGACCTAGCTCATGATGCCACTATTGGGGTACGTAGCAATAATTCAAAATTTTCTTACGTGTCACCAAGATCAATCTAGGAGATGCTAGCAACGAGAGAGAGGGAGTGCATCTTCATACCCTTGAAGATCGCTAAGCGGAAGCGTTACAAGAACGCGGTTGATGGAGTCGTACTCGCGGTAATTCAAATCGCGGAAGATCCGATCTAGTGCCGAACGGACGGCGCCTCCGCGTTCAACACACGTACAGCCCGGGGACGTCTCCTCCTTCTTGATCCAGCAAGGGGAGAGGAGAAGTTGAGGGAGAACTCTTGCAGCATGACGGCATGGTGGCAATGGAGCTCGTGCTTCTCCAGCAGGGCTTCGCCAAGCACTATGGAGGAGGAGGAGGTGTAGGAGGAAGGAGGGCTGCGCCAGGGAAGAGGTGTGGCTGCCCTCCCACCCCTCCACTATATATAGGGACAAGGGGAGAGGGGGAGGCGCCCTAGGGTTTCCCCTAGGGGGCGGTGGCCAAGCAGATTGGATCTCCCTAGGGAAAATCCTAGGGAGACTTGCCCCCCGAGCCAAGCAGGTGGAGGCTTGCCTCCCAAGCCTGGTGGAGGCGCCCCACCTCCCCCCAAGTAACGTGGGAAATGGTGTGGGGGGCGCACCACCCCTTAGTGGGCTGGTTTGACCCTTCCCCTTTGGCCCATGAGGCCCTCCAACACTTGCCGGGGCTCCCGAAACACCTTTCGGTCATGCTGGCCATTGCCTGGTACCTCCAGAACACTTTCGGACTCCAATACCCTTCATCCAATATATCAATCTTCACCGCCGGACCATTATGGAACTCCTCGTGACGTCCAGGATCTCATCCAAGACTCCGAACTACCTTCGGTAACCACATACTATTTCCCATAACAACTCCAGCGTCACCGAACCTGAAGTGTGTAGACCCTACGGGTTCGGGAACCATGCAGAGATGACCGAGACACCTCTCCGGCCAATAACCAATAGCAGGATCTGGATACCCATGTTGGCTCCCACATGTTCCACGATGATCTCATCGGATGGACCACGATGTCGGGGATTCAATCAATCCCGTATTCAATTCCCTTTGTCAATTGGTATGTTACTTGCCCGAGATTCGATCGTCGGTATCCCAATACCTTGTTCAATCTCGTTACTGGCAAGTCACTTTACTCGTTCTGTAACGTATGATCCCATGACTAACTGCTTAGTCACATTGAGCTCATTATGATGATGCATTACCGAGTGGGCCCAGAGATACCTCTCTGTCATACGGAGTGACAAATCTCAGTCTCGATTCGTACCAACCCAACAGACACTTTCGGAGATACCTGTAGTGCACCTTTATAGCCACCCAGTTACGTTGTGACATTTGGTACACCCAAAGCACTCCTACGGTATCCGGGAGTTGCACAATCTCATGGTCTAAGGAAATGATACTTGACATTAGAAAAGCTTTAGCATACGAACTACACAATCTTGTGCTAGGCTTAGGATTGGGTCTTGTCCATCACATCATTCTCCTAATGATGTGATCCCGTTATCAACGACATCCAATGTCCATGGTCAGGAAACCGTAACCATCTATTGATCAACGAGCTAGTCAACTAGAGGCTTACTAGGGACATGGTGTTGTCTATGTATCCACACATGTATCTGAGTTTCCTATCAATACAATTCTAGCATGGATAATAAATGATTATCATGAATAATGAAATATAATATGATAATAACTAATTTATTATTGCCTCTAGGGCATATTTCCAACAGTGGGTTGTTGTTGTTGTTGTTCCCTTGATTCTGTTTCTGGACTAGCAACTGCATCAATGTGTTCTGCTGCTGGATCAACTGGGTGAGCTCCGGTGGAAAGGCAAATCCGGGGTCACGTCTCGGAGGCATCTGAGGGTTTAGAAAAGATGAGATGTAAGAATATAGGGGGTCTAAAGAGAAAACACTACCCATATGCTCATGAGGCAAAATCAAACAATTCACTTCATTCAATCAAACAAGGGCATACAATCGATCTAACTATCACAAAAGTGCTCGGACTACTATATTTACATGGTGGACTACTACTACTGATGAGGTGGTCTACTAGAAATATTCTTCGGTTGCAGACTCCATGATATCTGCTCCAGCTTCATCAACATAATTATCATCGCTACTATCTGGTTCCGAGTCGGTGCCGTCGATGATGATGTAGTCTTTTGGGCTAATCTCCTTGGGTTCTTCATCTTCCTCTACTGGCGTAGGGCCTCCCATAAATATTCCAATCTTCTTTGTTAAGTCGGCATTCTTGTCCACCAATACTTCAATTTCCTCTTCATAATCTTCACGTGTAGCCTTGAGTTCTTCCTCCAGTTCCTTGATTCTAGTCTTAGCCTTCTTCAGATCTATCATGTCGGCGCACATCTGGTTCTCCTGTCGTTGAATGTGTTGGTTTAGCTCCTGGATAAAAGCTGCAATTGATCTATCCTTCCTGGTGCTGATCATCTCCCAGTGCTCATCTCGACGCCCACAAATCTGGTAGATAGTATCCTTGAGATCATTGCGGTAGACTTCTCCAATGCGTCCCATGGCGATGTGAGCTGCCATGCTCTGTCCTAGACTCCAAGTTGGTGAATCAAAAGAAAACTCTATGGGTTCAGTGACTGGCATGAATGTCCTTCCTGGAACTTGAACTTGAATCATCCAGCGCTCTTCTTCAGGTAAAGTGGCGTTGTAGGTTCCGGTGAAACTTGGTACTCCTATGTTCAGGTATCTAGTGACTTCCTTCAAGTGACGTCCAAAAGGTGTATCTTCATCCGGTTGCGTGAACTTGTTCCTTGCATCCGCCATCCTAAAGAGTAGAAAAGATGAGAGGTTAGAAGAGAAGAGAGTGAATAGTGATCTAGGTCTTTTAGCTTAGTGGTCGTGTCCTACAGTCAGCGTGTGCTCTGATACCATCTCTGTAGCGACCAGACCTCAAATAGTCTGATCTCTGTGCTCCGGTGTCATCCCTGGATCAGTAATGCTGACACCACACAGTACTCGGAGGATTTATAGCAGAGTAGCAATCACACACTTATTACATCGAGTGTCTCAAAAGAGAACTTATTACAATAAATATGGCTTAAGGCCATCTAATAACGATAACAGCGGAAGGCTTGGAAGATAAGTGAGTCCATCAACTCCAACGGCATCACTGAGTATAGAACCACGACCTAAAAACTCCTTAATCGTCGTCTGAAAAGACTGCAACATTAACGTTGCAGCCCGAAACGGGTCAGCACATGGAATATGCTGGCAATGTAACACATAGAGAGTAATGGAATGAAACAGCTATACTATATGCATATGTGGCTGGTGGAAAGCTCTGTGGTTACAGTTTTGCGTAAAGCCAATTTTTCCCTACTTCAAAGGAATAAATTTAATTACTATCATGGTAGTTGTTAAACATTGAGAATGGTTGACAGCATTCTCAATCCCAATTAAAGTAATCATCATTAAACAAAACCCAACATAATTAATTTAGAGTAACATGTTGAGATTCACATGATAATCCAAGTACTAGATACGCAAGATGTCCATAACCGGGGACACGGCTAACCATGATTAGTTTATTACACTCTGCAGAGGTTTGCGCACTTTTCCCCATAAGACTCGATCGCCTCCATTGGGTTTCTCACATTACATGGTGTTTGAGAAGACGGATGACGAGACATAGTCTTTCAGAAGCGCTAGCACCTTAAGATCGGGTAGACCGTACCACCTACATCCCCTACATCTGCTAGTCTACCACTGTAAGAGTTCGCACGACTTAGTCAACTATGCTAGAGCCCATAATAGCTTGTGGCTGCACACGGAAGTTTCTAGTATGAATAGTCTCATGATCCCTTTGAGCCTGGGTGGCGGTCCAAAAGAAAACAGGCAAGTCCTGGAATATCCAGGTGCCTCAATCCACCCAGATGTGTGTTTAAGTTGCCACCTTAGATAAACCATTAATTAACAAAACTCACATCTGTCATGGATATCACTCACCCAGTCCACGTCTACTAGCATAGCATGATATAATAAGCAAACGTAGAAGTAACTCCCAAAGGTTTGATAATAAACGGGTAATAGGTACTACCTCAACTACTTCCCATCCCACAATTTAATTAGATCCTAATCATGCAATGTGTGAGGATTGATCTAATGCAATAAAACTGGGTAGTAGAAAAGGTATGATCAAAGTGTTACTTGCCTTGCTGATGATCCGCGAAACCTAGAGATTTGAAGTAACAAGCGCCGCACTCCTAGTATTCTATCACAGACAAACAAACAAGCATACAATAAGTACTCATCTAATGCACAGGTAAAACTCAAATAAGAGATCTAACCAGAAGGTTCAACTTAAGAACTCCGGTTGGCAAAAAGAATCAAATCGAACGAAGCAACAAAAGTCAAACGACGAAAGAAGCAACTTCATTCTACTAATCTGGATCTATGGCAAATTTTACAGTAGAAAAATCTTGTTTGAGTTGGTTAAACGGATAGAGGGTTTCGAGACAAAACTCTAGGCGCTTGAATCGCCCGATTCCGATAAACGAGCGAAAAGTTAAACTAACAAGAAAATCGGATCAGGAATCGCGATCAGAAAAATCGCGGATTTAATCCGAGAAAAATAAAAACGACGAACACCGATATTTTTTTTCTCTTTTTTTTCGGCATGGAAAATGAGGCGCGACGAACCTCGGCGGCGGGATTCCGGCGGCGGCGGCGGCGCGGCGGCACGGCGGCGGCGACGCGGCGGCGGCGGCTAGGGCGACGGCGGCTGGGCTGGGGCTGGCTAGGGTTTCCCTCGGGGTGGGCTGCCCCGACTTATAAAGGCCCCCCCTCGGGCCGGAGTCCTAGTCGGACACGGCCCGTAGGTCGGTTCGTTTTTTTTAATTATTCCGCTCGGAAAAAATAAAAGGAAATACTAAACGGACTCCAAAAATTCTGAAATAAATTTTCGCGGGCTTCTAAAATCAAGCCTCACAAGGTGAACATTTATTTGGGACCTAAATGCAATTTTGAAAAACGCACATTTTTCCTAAATTCAAATAAAACACCGAAAAACTCCAAAATAAAATCTTATTTGACTTTATTATTAAATCCTCAATATTTCTTTATTTTGGGAAAGTCATTTTATTCCCTCTCTCATATTTTTGTAATAGAAATAATTGATGATAAAATAAATAAAATCAGATGATCCTATTCTCAAAATTTGAGAGAACTCAAATATGAAAATAACGAAATCCCCAACTCTCTCCGTGGGTCCTTGAGTTGCGTAAAATTTCTAGGATCAACCAAATGCAAAATAAAATATGATATGCATTGATGATCTAATGTATAACATTCCAAATTGAAAATTTGGGATGTTACACCTTCTTCATAACTTCATCTCCGGGTAAACCTGCAAGCTTGAACAATCCACAAACTTGTTCTACATATATCAAGTGCATATCAGGATGTTCAGTTCCATCTCCTGCATAAGGATTAGCTAGCAGTTGTTCTATCATAACCGAAGGAATTTCATATTCAATATTTTTAGTAGGTGCAGTAGGTTGAGGGGTAGCTAATTGCGGTTCTGAACGAGGTGAAGATACCTTGAACAAACCCCTCAAAGGATTGTTTTCCATAGTAACAAGTGACAATAAATTTCAGCACACTATATAAATGTTTCCTTACCAAATTCCACATACCAAAGATGCTTCACTCCTCGGCAACGGCGCCAGAAAATAGCCTTGACGACCCACAAGTATAGGGGATCAAATGTAGCTTTTTTCGATAAGTAAGAGTGTCGAACCCAACGAGAGCAGAAGGAAATGACAAGTAGTTTTTCAGTAAGGTAATGTCTGCAAGTGCTGAAGTTGTAAGTAGCAGAGTAGTTTGATAGCAAGATAATTTGTAACGAGCAAGTGACGATAGTAGTAAAAAAAGTGCAGCAAGGTAGCCCAATCCTTTTGAGGCAAAGGACAGGCCAAAACGGTCTCTTATGATAAGCAAAGCATTCTTGAGGGTCCACTAGAATTTCATCTAGTCACTTTCATCATGTTGGTTTAATTCGTGTTCGCTACTTTGATAATTTGATATGTAGGTGGACCGGTGCTTAGGTGTTGCTCTTACTTGAACAAACCTCCTAGTCATGATTAACCCTCCCGCAAGCATTCACAACTAAGAGAAAAGTATTAAGAAAAAATTCTAACCATAACATTAAACTTTTGGGTCCAATCGGTCCCTTATGGAATAGCGCATAAACTGGGGTTTAAGTTTCTGTCACTCTCGCAACCCATCATCTAATTGCTACTCCACAATGCATTCCCTTAGTCCCAAATATGGTGAAGTGTCATGTAGTCGTGTTCACATGAAACCACTAAGGGAATCACAACATACATACTATCAAAATATCGAACACATATCAAATTCACATGATTACTTGCAACATGATTTCTCCCGTGACGTCAAGAACAAAGGTAACTACTCATAAATGATAAACATGCTCATGATCATAGGGGTATTAAATAGCATATTGGATCTAAACATATGATCTTCCACCAAATAAACCATATAGTAGTCAGCTACAAGATGTAATCAACACTACTAGTCACCCACAAGCACCAATCTATAGTTCCGGTAACAAGATTGAACACAAGAGATGAACTAGGGTTTGAGAGGAGATGGTGCTGTTGAAGATGTTGATGGAGATTTCCCTCCCCAAGATGGGAGAGTTGTTGGTGATGATGATGATGATGATGATTTCCCCCTCTGGGAGGGAAGTTCCCCCGGTGGAATCGCTCCGCCAGGGGCAAAAGTGCTCCTTCCCAAGTTCCACCTCAAGGCGGTGGTGCTTCATCCCGAAAGTCCTCTCCTTATTTTTTCTAGGTCAAAATGACTTATACACCAAAAGATGGGCACCGGAGGTGGGCCGAGGAGGGGACAACCCACCAGGGCACGCCAAGGTGGGTTGTGCCCACCTGGTGGGCCCCCTCTGGTAGTTATTTGCTCCAATAATTCTTAAATATTCCATAAAAAATCTCCGTGAAGTTTCAGCTTGTTTGGAGTTGTGCAGAATAGATGGCCTGACATAGCTTTTCCAGGTCCAGATTTCCAGCTGCCGGAATTCTCCCTCTTGGTGTGTACCTTGCAAATTATGAGAGAAAGACATTAGAATTACTCCAAAAGCATTATTATGGATAAAAACATTATAAATAACAGTAAGAAAACATGATGCAAAATGGACGTATCACCAATCTCCATCAACATCCTCAACAACACCATCTCCTCAAAAACCCTAGTTCATCTCTTGTGTTCAATCTTTGTACCAGAACCTCAGATTGGTACATGTGAGTGACTACTAGTGTTGATTACTATATGGTTTATTTGGTGGAAGATTATATGTTCAGATCCATTATGCTATTTAATACCCCTCTAATCTTGAGAATTATTATCATTTGTGAGTAGTTACTTTTGTTCTTGAGGCCACAAGAGAAATCATGTTGCAATTAATCATGTGAACTTGATATGTGTTTGATAGTTTGATGATATGTATGTTGTGATTCCCTTAGTGGTGTCATGTGAACGTCGACTACATGGAACTTCACCATCTTTGGGCCTAAGGGAATGCATTGTGGAGTAGTTATTAGACGATAGGTTGCTAGAGTGACAGAGGCTTAAACCCTAGTTTATGCGCTACTTCGTAAGGGACCGATTTGGATCCAAATGTTTAATGCTATGGTTAGATTTTATCTTAATACTTTTCTCATAGTTGCGGATGCTTGCGAGGGTGTTAATCATAAGTGGGAGGTTTGTTCAAGTAAGAACAACAACCAAGCACCGGTCCACCCAAATATCAAATTATCAAAGTGGCGAACGCAAATCAAACCAACATGATGAAAGTGACTAGATGAAATTCCCGTGTGCCCTCAAGAATTCTTTATTTATTATAAGAGACCGTTTTGGCCCGTCCTTTGCCACAAAAGGATTGGGCTACCTTGCTGCACTTTATTTACCGTTACCATTACTTGTCCATTACAAATTATCTTGCTACCAAACTACCTATTACCGACTATTTCAGTGCTTGCAGAAAATACCTTACCGAAAACCACTTGACATTTCCTTCTGCTCCTCGTTGGTTTCGACACCCTTATTTTGCAAGTATATGAGTTGCTGTTTCAAAACAAAAAGTTTACCGCTGTTGCAAAAATTCCCTAGAAAAGTCAGAATGTGATAAAATGCTGAATTTTTTTTGCATATCAAGCTCTGATAAACTTTCTATAGTGTTTTAAATTTTCATAATTTTTGGAGTTAAATAAGTATTGATACTCTTGCATTCTTTATAGACTGTACTATTTTGGCAGATTGTTGTTATGTTTGCATATGTTTGCTTGTTAAATGAATCTATTTGAGGATAGGAGTGTTAAATATGCAGAGGCATTTAGTATTCAATGTTAAATAATAATTTTAGTGATTTGCTACAGTAGAGAGTGATAAAGTTTTTGCATTGATTTATACTAACGTATCTCACAAGTTCTTGTTGAGTTTTGTGTGTATGAAGTTTTTGAGATTTAGGAAAACCGTGATATGAGAGGAATTAAGGAGACACAAAAGCTCAAGCTTGGGGATGCCCGAGGCACCCCAAGATAATATTTCAAGAAGTCTCAAGCATCTAAGCTTGGGGATGCCCCGGTAGGCATCCCACCTTTATTCATCAACAATTATCAGTTAGTACCGGTTGAGCCTAAATTTTTGCTTCTTCACATGAGTTGTGCTATTCTTGGAATGTAATTTTGTTGTTTTGCTTGCTGTTTTAATAAGATACTTAGATCTGAAAGTTTTTAAATAAGAGAGAGTCCTCAAATAGCTATCCATTTACTTAACTACTCGTTTGATCTTCACTTATATCTTTTTGGAGTAGCTTGTCATTTACTCTTGTGCTTCACTTATATCCTCTGAGTAAATTGTTGAATAAATTGAATATAATGAAGATGAAAGTAGATGTTCATATCATGCCTAGTGGTAGCTTCACATTGGGTTTAGAAAGTGAAATCTTTTGAAGCTTGACAATCACAATATTGGTCATGCAAGCAATTCATGAATAATTAGTATAAGGAAGAGAACTTTCACATGCAAATACACTATCTTGGAAATCTTTTGTGATTGTGATCCCCCATCAAAATATTATATGCCAAAATTGTTGACATTGGACAAGGAAGACAACATAATAGTTTATGTTTGTTCATATTCACATAGAAGTTATATGGTCATAGATCCTTCAACATGTGGTGCTTTCCTCCCATCCTTGCTAGCCAAAAATTGCGCACCAAGTAGAGATACTACTTGTGCATCCAAAGACCCTTAAAGACAAATCTTATTTTCAAGAGTCCACCATACCTACCTAAGGATTGAGCAACATCCTTCAAGTAAGTTGTCATCGGTGCAATAAGGCAATAAAAATTTCTTCTAAAAGTGTTAGATCATTTAGTGTAAGAGAAAATTGAGCGTTGTATGAACTTGTGATGGCAAAGAATAAAAGCGACATACTGCATAATAAAGGTTGCTATCATAAGGGGCAATATAACATGACATTATTTTGCACTAAGGGGTTGAGCATACAAACAAATAAGCGCATGGCAACCTTTGCTTCCCTCTACGAAGGGCCTATCTTTTACTTTTATGTATTTACTTTCATGTAAGATTCAAAGTTTTTCTCTCTATTCCTTTTTATTTTTCTCTTTTGGCAAGCATCATGTGGCGAGGAAAGATCTAGGCACATATATCCAGTTGGATATGGGTAGCATGAGTTATTATTGTTGACATCACCCTTGAGGTGAATACAATGGGAGGCAAAATTATAAGCCCCTATCTTTCTATGTGTCCGGTTGAAACGTTTTGCTCATGTGTATGCGGTGAGTGTTAGCAATCATAGAAGACTATATGATGGTTGATTATGTGGAGCTCTTACTTGAACTCCATTGAATAAGTTGAATTACAATTGCTTGGTGACTAAGAACATATGTTGTTGAGTTTCAAGAGAATTCATTTTTAAACCTTAACATGTGAATTGATTGCTACTTTAACATGACAAGTTTTATAAGAAAGAATTGCTGTTATGATGCTAGGAAAAGTGATTGAAATTGTCATTGATCAATCTTGTGCACTTTGCTAGCATTCACACTTCATAAATTATTTCTTTTCTCATTTACCTACTCGAGGACGAGTAGGAATTAAGCTTGGGGATGCTGATACGTCTCCAACGTATCTATAATTTATGAAGTATTCCTGCTGTTATATTATCATTCTTGGATGTTTTAGAATCATTTTATAGCAACTTTATATCATTTTTTGGGACTAACCTGTTGACCCAGTGCCCAGTGCCAGTTGCTGTTTTTTTGCTTGTTTTTTACATTGCAGGAAATCAATATCAAACGGAGTCCAAACACCACGAAACTTTTTGTGGATTTTTATGGACCAAAGGACATCCACTGGGCCAGAGCAGCACCTGGGGGGTGCCCCGAGGGGGCACAACCCACCAGGGCGTGCCTGGGGGCCCAGGCGCGCCCAGGTGGGTTGTGCGCACCTCGGTGGCCTCTCGGACCCTCTCTTTGCCCTATAAATCACCAAACATTCCAAAAACCCTCGGGGTTAACCTAGATCAGAAGTTCCATCACCACAAGCATTTGTAGCCACCGAAAACCAATCTAGACCCCCTTTCGGGACTCTGCCGGAGGGGGAAATCATCACCGGTGGCCATCTTCATCATCCCGGCGACCACCACGATGAGGAGGGAGTAGTCCACCCTCGGGGTTGAGTGTTTGTTCCAGTAGCTATGTGTTTAATATCTCTTTCTCTCTCTCTCTCATGTTCTTGAGATGTCATGATCTTGATGTATCGTGGGCTTTGTTAATGTAGTCGGATCATATGGTGTTTTCCCCTCTGTATCTTGTTGTGATGAATCGAGTTTTCCCTTTGAGATTTCGTTTTATCGGTTTGAATACTTTTATGGATTTGAGAGCACTTGGTATATGTTTTACATATGAATAGCCGTGGTGACAATGGGGTGTTATATTGATTCACTTGAGATATGTTTTGGCACTCAACTCGCGGATTCCCGAGGGGACATTGGGGTAATCTCTGCATATGTGTTGATGCATGTTCTCGTCTTTTGTTTCTATGGTAGAAATTTTGGAGCACTTTTTGAGATTCTTTGTGTTGGATTAAGTATTATGAATCCGAATTTGCTTTGATGTTATTTTAGTACGAACTCTTGATAGATCGATCAGAAAGAATAACTTAGTGTTATTTTAGTACGAACTCTTGATAGATCGATCGGAAAGAATAACTTGGTGTTATTTTAGTATGAACTCTTGGATAGATCGATCAGAAAGAATAGCTACAAACAATTTCTTCTTATGTTCTCCGCTAGATAGGAACTTTGGAGTGATTCTTCATCGCACTTTGAGGGATGGTTATATGATCCAATTAGATTAGCATTGTTGAGAGATTGCACTAGCGAAAGTACGAACCCTAGGCCTCATTTTCAAGCATTGCAATACCGTTTTTGTGCTCGTTTTCTATTTGCTACCTTGCTGTTTTTTTATTCAGATTATAAAAATATATTTGTACCATCCATATTACACTTTTATCACCATCTCTTTGCCAAACTAGTGCACCTATACAATTTTCCATTGTATTGGGTGTGTTGGGGACACAAGAGATTTCTTGTATTTGATTGCAGGGTTGTTTGAGAGAGACAATCTTCATCCTACACCTTCCATGGATTGATAAACCTTAGGTCATCCACTTGAGGGAAATTTGCTACTATCCTACAAAACTCTGCGCTTGGAGGCCCAACACGAGTGTACAAGAACAAGTTGTGTAGTAGACATCAAATTCCTTCAGGTATGATAGAACAACTGCTAGCTAATCCTTATGCAGGAGATGGAACAAAACATCCTGATATGCACTTGATACATGTGGATGAAATTTGTGGATTATTTAAGCTTGCAGCTTTACCCGGAGATGAAGTTAATAAGAAGGTTTTCCCTTTATCTTTGAAGGGAAAAGCATTGACATGGTATAGGCTATGCGATGATATTGGATCTTGGAACTGGAATCGATTGATATTGGTATTTCACCAAAAAATTTATCCTATGCATCTAGTTCATCGTGATCGAAATTATATATATAATTTTTGGCCTCATGAAGGAGAAAGTATTGCTCTAGCTTGGGGGAGGCTTAATTCAATGTTATATTCATGCCCCAATCATGAGCTCTCGAGAGAAAATATTATTTGGAACTTTTATCCTTAGCTTTCTCGTGATGATCAATCCATGCTTGATACTGGTTCTTTCATGAATAAGACTATTGAATTCAGGTGGGATCTTTTAGAAAGAATTAAACACAACTATGAAGATTGGGAACTCGACGAAGGTAAAGAGTCAGGTATTATGCTTGAGTATGACTGTGTTAAATCTTTTATGAATACCTATGCTTTTCACAAGTTTAGCACTAAATATTGACTTGACTCTGAGATAGTAGCCTGTTTTTGTGAATCATTTGCTACTCATGTTGATCTCCCTAAGGAGAAGTGGTTTAAATATCACCCCCATATTAAAGAAGAAATTAAAGAATCAGTTAAAGCTAAAGATGAAACTATTATTTACAATGTTGATCTAGTTGTGCCTACTGCTTATTTTGAGAAACCACATTTCCTTGTTAGGATAAAGGAACATTCTAAGGTGTCAACTGTGGTTTGCAAAAGTAATATTAAAGCACCTAAACCCTCTGAGAAAATTAAAGTAGAACCTAGTGTTGCTATGGTTAAAGATCGGTTGGTAGAAAATATTGATGGGCATGTTATTTATTTCTGTGATGAAGTTGCTAGAATTGCCAAACCCGATGAAAAAGATAAACATAGACCTGCTATTGGCATGCCTGTTGTCTCAGTTAAAATAGGAGATCATTGTTATCATGGTTTATGTGACTTAGGTGCTAGCGTGAGTGCTATCCCTTTTACCTTATACCAAGAAATTATGGATTATATAGCACCTGCTGAAATAGAAGACATAGATGTTACTATTAAACTTTATAATAGAGACACCAGCACACCACTTGGGATTATTAGAGATGTTGAAGTCTTGCGTGGGAAAATAGAATATCCAACTGATTTTCCAGTTCTTGGTTCCCCACAAGATGACTTTTGTCCCATTATTTTTGGTAGACCTTTCTTGAACACTGCCAATGCTACTATAGATTGCCATAAAAAACATCAGTGTTAGCTTTGGTGATGATTCTCATGAGTTTAATTTCTCTAAGTTTAGTAGACAACCTCATAAGAAAGAATTACCTAGTAAGGATGAAATAATTGGTCTTGTTTCTATTTCTATGCCTCCTACTGATCCACTAGATATATATTTGCTAGACCATGAAAATTATATGCACTTGCTGAAAGGAATGAAATAGATAAAATTTTCTTTGAACAACAACCTCTGCTTAAACACAATTTGCCTATTGAAACTCTAGGAGGTCCTCCTGCACCTAAAGGTGATCCTGTGTTTGAATTAAATCAATTGCCAGACACTTTGAAGTGTGCTTATCTTGATGAGAAAAAGATGTATCCTGTTATTATTAGTGCTAACCTTTCAGAACATGAAGAAGAAAGATTATTGAAAATTCTGAAGACGCACCGTGCTGCTATTGGATACACTCTTGATGATTTTAAGGGCATTAGTTCCACTCTATGTCAACACAAGAATAATATCGAACCTGATGCTAAACCCGTTGTTGATCACCATCGATGTTTGAATCCTAAGATGAAAGAAGTGGTAAGAACTAAAATACTAAAGCTTCTGGAAGTAGGTATAATCTATCCCATAGTTGATAGTAGATGGGTAAGTCCCGTTCATTGTGTCCCTAAGGAAGGGAGGTATTACTGTTGTTCCTAATGATAAAAATAAACTTATTCCACAAAGAATTGTTATTGGCTATAGAATGGTAATTGATTTTAGAAAATTAAATAAAGCTACTAGAAAAGATCATTACCCTCTGCCTTTTATTGATCAAATGCTAGAAAGACTATCAAAACATATACACTTTTGCTTTCTAGATGGTTATTCTAGTTTTTCTCAAATACTTGTGTCACAAGAGGATCAAGAAAAAACTACTTTTACATGACCTTTTGGTACTTTTGCTTATAGATTATGCCTTTTAGTTTATGCAATGCACCTGCTACCTTTCAAAGATGTATGACTGCTATATTATCTGATTTTTGTGAAAAGATTGTTGAGATTATCATGGATGATTTTTCCGTTTACGGAACTTATTTTGATGATTGCTTAAGCAAACTTGATCGAGTTTTGTCGAGATGTGAACATACTAATCTTGTCTTGAATTGGGAGAAGTGCCACTTTATGGTTAATGAAGGTATTATCTTGGGACATAGAATTTTTGAACGAGGTATTGAGGTGGATAAAGCTTGTCATTTGCCTCTTGAGTTAGAACATAAAGCATATTGGGCAATTAAAGAACTCAATTATGACTTCAAACTTGCCGGTGAAAAGAGGTTATTTGATATTAGCTCCCTAGATGAATGGAGAACCCAAGCTTATGAAAATTCCAAATTATTTAAAGAAAAAGTTAAAAGGTGGCATGACAAAAGAATCCAAAAGCGGGAATTCAAAGTTGGTGAACATGTTCTTTTGTACAACTCTCGTTTTAGTTTTTTGCCGGAAAACTTTTTTCCAAATGGGAAGGACCTTACATTATCAAAGAGGTTTATCGTTCTAGAGCCATTAAAATCAATAATGCCGAAGGCACTAACCCGAAGGTCGTCAATGGGCAAAGAATTAAACACTATATCTCAGGTACGCCTATTAATGTTGAAACCAATATTATCCAAACCATGACACCGGAGGAACACATAAAAGAAACCTTCCAAAACACTCCAGAACCTTGAAAAAGAGGAGGTACGTGATACGGTAAGTAAACGGACTCCAAAAAATCAGCAAAAAAATGCTGTCAGTTTTTGAATATTAGAAAAATTAGGAAAATAAGAAACAACCAGGAAGGCAACCGAGGTGGGCACGGTACACCAGGGCGCGGCTGCCCTCCCTGCGCGCCCTGGTGCGTTGTGCCCCCTCGGGAACCTTCCCGACTCCATTTTCCTTCCGTTTTGCTTGTTTCCCAAGATAAAAAAATCATTATATACCCCCCGAACGTATTGACCGCCATATCACGAAGAAATCTTGTGTTCTTGTTTCATGCTGTTTTTTGTTTAGATCTAGATCGCCATGGCTCCACCAAGCTCCTCCAAGGACAAGTTCTTTGAGAAGGTCATCAACTCGTACTTGTCGGAGGTGATGAAGCACCCTCAAGCCATTGAGATACGTGCGGGGGTGCTCCACATCCGGGATGTTCAGGGGCCCAAGAGGACGGGGAGCATGGAGGCCAGGCTCGAGGTGGTGGAACAAGACATCTTCAAGTGCCAGGGGATGGTGGAGCATGGAGTCAGTGTCAATCACTCCATGATCACGAAATTCACCCGTGATAACATGGTGGATGGCCGGTCCATGAAGGACATCATCTTCACCCTCAACGAGCAAATCAACTTTCTGCAAAGCCAAGTCTATGATCTCCAAAATCAAGTCCTTGGATATGAGGCAAGATTTAAAGGTATGAGTTTAGCTGCCATTTGCAGGACCCGGGAAACTCGTGCATCCACTTTTGATGGTGAGTCGCTGCCCTGGAAATTAGAGGATAAGCTCGCTACTACCTCATCACCACCTCCACCATCATGTTCCCCACCAAAGGAGACTTGAGTTACGGGTATGGGCACTCCCCTTGGGTTTTGCCAAGCTCCACCACTTTTATTGCCTTTACCTATCTTAGTTCGATCTTTAGTTATCTTATAATTTAGTTGAAAATTTTTTAGCATGATCTATTTTTGTGTGTTAGTTTAGTGATCTATCCTTCTACGTAATCGAGTGAAAGTTATATAATAAAGTTTAGCTGAGTTTTGTTTCTTTACTTTTATGTTGCAATCAAAATAAAATAAGATAATGAAAAAGATCATATGCTAATCTTATGGTAAGTAATGACATCACATAAGGAAAAGTACAAGTAGTAAAATTTGTTGAAAGTTGACAAACATAACATTAGCCAATGATGCAACTAATGAAAAAATTAACAAGGGAAGAGAAGATTCACATGCAAATACACTATCTTGGACATCTTTTATGATTGTGAGCCCCTACCAAATTTTATATGCCAAAATTGTTGACGTTGGACAAGGAAGACAACTTAATGATTTATGTTTGTTCATATTCACATAGAAGTTATATTGTCATAGATCCTTCAACATGTGGTGCTTGCCCAATATCTTTGCTAGCCAAAAATTCCGCACTAAGTAGAGATACTACTTGTGCACCCAAAAGCCCTTAAACCCAAATCAATATTTTGAGAGTCCACCATACCTACCTATGGATTGAGCAAGATCCTTCAAGTAAGTTGTCATCGGTGCAATAAGGCAATAAAAATTTCTTCTAAATGTGTTTGAACATTTAGTGTAAGAGAAAATTGAGCGTTGTATGAAATTGTGATGGCAAAGTAATAAAAGCGGCGGATGATTGCTCTCTGACTATAGCGCTAGAAAAGCTCCTATTTGTTAGGACTACGTCGGTATTTCCCCAAAGAGGAAGGGATGATGCAGCATAGTGACACCTCAGTGAAGAAACCAAGGTTATCGAACCAGTAGGAGAACCAAGCAACACAACATAAACAACACCTGCACACAGATAGCAACACCTCGCAAACCGACGTGTTAAAGGGGTTGTCAATCCCTTTCGGGTAACGATGCCAGAGATTGTAATAGATTGAAATAATAGATCTCAAATAAAATAAAGTGCATCAAAGTATTTTTGTATTTTTGGTTTAATAGATCTGAATAAAAATGCAAAGGAAAATTAGATCGCAAGCAAATATATGAGAAAGAAGACCCGGGGCGTAGGTTTTACGAGTGGCTTCTCTCGAGAAAAATAGCAAACGGTGGGTAAACAAATTACTGTTGGGCAATTGATAGAACCTCAAATAATTATGATGATATCCAGGCAATGATCATTACATAGGCATCACGTCCAAGATTAGTAGACCGACTCCTGCTTGCATCTACTAGTATTACTCCACACATCGCCCGCTATCAAGCATGCATCTAGTGTATTAAGTTCATGGAAAAATGGAGTAATGCAATAAGAACGATGACATGATGTAGAAAAGATCCGTTTATCTATTGCGTAGATATAGATCCCATCTTTTTATCCTTAGTAGCAACAATACATACGTGTCGGTTCCCTTTCCATCACTGGGATCAAGCACCGTAAGATCGAACCCACTACCGGGCACCTCTTCCCATTGCAAGATAAATAGATCAAGTTGGCCAAACAAAACCCAAATATCGGAGAATAAATATGAGGCTATAAGAGATCATGCATATAATAGATCAAAGAAACTCAAATAACTTTCATGGATATAAAAAGATATGACTGATTGTCGGTGTCAAAACCGGCGGATCTCGGGTAGGGGGTCCCGAACTGTGCGTCTAGGCCGGATGGTAACATGAGACAGGGGACACTTTGTTTTACCCAGGTTCGGGCCCTCTCGATGGAGGTAAAACCCTACTCCTGCTTGATTAATATTGATGATATGGGTAGTACAAGAGTAGATCTACCACAAGATCAAGGAGGCTAAACCCTAGAAGCTAGCCTATGGTATGATTGTTGTGTATGGAGTTGATTCCATCGACTAGCCTGGCCTCGGTTTATATAATGCACCGCAGGCCTAGGATAACAAGAGTCCTAGCCGAATACGCCGGTGGGGAGAAGTCCTTGTCTTGATCGCCAAGTCTTGTGGAATATTCCTTGTATGCGGTAGCCGTCCGAACTGGCCCATGAGTATACGGCCACGGGGGTCCTCGGCCCAATCTAATAGATCGGGAGACGACGTGGTGAGTACCCCCTAGTCCAGGACATTGTCAGTAGCCCCCTGAACCGGTCTTCAAGTTAGGGACGCTCCTCGATTCTTCCGAAATGTTCTTCATCTTCGGTTGTCGGTCTTGAAAACTGGTTCAACAAATCTTCTTTATCTTCGATCTTGAGGATCGCCGAAATGCATCTGGCGAGTTTACACGTCGGGTATCCGAGGATCCCCTTTAAGTTTCCGGCCATTATCAATGCCTTGTTATTTTTGTGCCACACCACGGGTTTGAAGTTGTTCCCGGGAGGCAGTGTCCTCTTGCGTCCGAGCTCTAACGCCGGACTGCATTTGAGGTATCTTTTGCGGCCGAGCACCAATGCCGGACCGCTTCCGAGCTCCAACGTCGGAATGTATCCGAGCTCCAACGCCGGACTATGTCCAAGCTCCAATGCTGGACAGTGTCCCAGCTCCAACTCTGGACTATATCCGAGGTGTCATATCACCTTGGTTCAAAAAAGTTGAAGGAGTTTAGCCGAGCTTAATGTTGGAAATGCCCTCTATGGAGCCAGCCACTAGCGCCCGAGCTTTATGCCGGACTGCTTCCGAGGTGGTGCACCACCCCGACTATGGGCTGATTTTTTGTCAATATTTTTTATTGGTGCAATTTATTCTCTGCCGAGATATATAGCCAGTAGCCCTCACGGTGTGTATCGGTCTAAAACCCGAGATGCACATGAAGGATGACATAAGACCGCTGATCCCAGTAGCCGCTGAGACTCAGGTTCATTTGCAAAATCGGCCTGAGGATCAAGTCCTAGCTCGGCAGAATACTTCGGGACACAAAAGCGGCGTGCTCAGTCCTCAAGACTCAGGTTGGGTGCGGCCGACCAACCTGAGGATCAAAATCTCCTCGGAAACTATATTGCACATAAAATTTTCTGCATTGGACAAGCAATGCAGTAGCCCCCGAGACACTGGTCGGGTGGCAATACCAGATTAGGGGATCGATGTGCCCCTTTAATATTTGTAAATAATAAGCCCGAAGCCCAGTAGCCCCCGAGCCTTAATGCGGGCACGGGTGGCCGAATTAAGGATCAATATCCATAGTAAAATCACAAATTATGTGTAATGACTCTATGTATCCAAGTACTTTACGTCATTAATGCTCGGATCCGCATTGTACAAAACTTTGTTGACTGACCATCGGCTTCCACCTCCTTGGCCAGTAGCCGAGGAGTGTTTGTCCTACTTTATATAGCCTTTATGAGGGCAAAGATTTACGACAAACAAGGCAATCTGGCCACACGGTTTTATAAACAAAGGTACGCAGAGAGATATGTTATGTTACTGTTTAACAAAAGAAATGTATTCCATAGAAAATAGTCCCGCTATCAGTTCCTTTCTTTGGGTTGTCATGCTAAGCATGATCATGAAACCTCAGCTCAAATGTAAGAGCAAAATATCGAGGATTTAGTTTGGGAGGCCAGTTAATAGCCCCCGGTAGTATTCGGCGACAGTCGAGGTCAAGCCGTAAACACTTCGGCCAATGTTATGAATGGCCCGTCATAGTCATCGGATCGCTGACCAGTTTACGCTTATTGTGACAGTCAGTTTTCGGCTTTCTCCACTAAGGTGCTTAACCATGTGAGCTGGAAGCACAATCGCAGTAGTTCTCCCTTTGCACGCCTAGCTGAACAAAACGGAATGTAGGAAGCAAGTGCAGGAGTCGGGCAACCCAACTATTGACCGAAGACACAATTCGAAACCGATGCATATATAGCAATATCTGAGAATGTTTTTGCCGAACCCCTAAAGGTGTCCGGCGTTGCACTGCGAGACTAATGCTGGAAAAGCACAAATAGTTTAAAAGTGCCAAAAAGCTTGGAAAACCAAGAAACGTCAGTAAAAACATGACGTCCGAACAATATCAAGTGTTCGGTGCCAATCCAAAAATTGGTTTTTAGAAAAAAAAGAGTGCTTCTGTCGTGCTTTAACATTACACATCCGATCTCAAGACTTCAAGCGGGTCAGCCTACGGCTGGCTATTGACCACACACTCATGTCGAAAAAGGAGCGATAGAAAAAGACTTTGCAACGACCAAGAAGAAAACACATTTACTATAAAATAGCTCATATAAATTTAAGAGCCCCCAAGTGACTTGGGTGAAAGAATGATTTCATGTACCGAAGTACTTATATCATATCTATGTTCAACCGAACTTTAAACGCGTCTTAACCGACCACCAGCTTCTCCCTCTTCGGTCAAGGACCGAAAGGTGTTATGTACTCCATCGGTCGAGAATATCGATGGTGTTTCCAATAACCAGGCAAACAGTCCATAAGGCTGTAACAGACAAAGCGCGCTCAGGGAACTTATGCTATATTACCGTGAAGTGTAAGAAGCATCTTCGAAGAAAATAGTACCCCCACCGATACCTTTCTTCGGTTCTCATTGTTATTATAAGGCTTGTGCAATAGATTTTTTGTACTCATGAGTTCCGTTGTGTGCCGACCATCATTGAATAACTATAAGAGCGCTAGCTTTTGGCTTCACCCAGTCTGAGGTCCGGCTCGGGCGACCCGATCATGACAATCGCAGAGGTGCTCCCTTTACTCCCTAGCCGAACAATCGGGAACGTAGGGGTAAACACATGAGCGAGGCAACCCAGCTTGCAAATCGCTTAAGTCAATGTGGTGCATATTGTGGCATAGTACATGAACAAGGAACGAAGCCGTACAAGTATAATCATATGCAAGAGGAAAAAAGCTTCATGAAGGAAGCCCCCAAATGAATTGGGTATTTGAATTTGCGCGTCACAAACAAAGTTTGGACAAGGAAAAAATTTTACAAGCAACTTTTTTCCAAAAAAGTATAATGCTTGGTCGAGCCGAACACAAGTTAAAAATTTAAAACTTTGAGCATGAAGGCAACTTAGCTGGTTAATGTGTTCGGTATTGATGACGCGGTCCGAGCTTGATGCGGGACAAGGTGCCATCCCCCAAGCCGGTCCCGAGGTGGCGGAGCGAAGAGCTCGGCACTCCGAAGTGGTGACATAGCACGGTCAATGCAGACCGGCAGAGTGACGCCAAAGTCCCCGGATCATTTTCCTGTGCACAAAAAATAGTGCAAACCGGAGATAATAGTAATAATGATAATTAAAAAAATGTTGCATAATAAATAATTTATGCAAAGTGAGGAATAGAAGAAATATGGCCTGGCGCCAAAGTCAAGTCGATGTAGGGCGTCGACGTGATGCGGTAAAGGCGTGGCAAAGCCTGAATTCGCAGGTCGGTCCGAGCTCCGAGTGCGGCGTTCGCCGGACTATGTACGGAAACTGACCGAACCACCATGCGACTGTCGTTAATGCAACGACCATTTGATAGACCTGTGTACATATGACGGACAAACCAAAGTAATAATTCCTTGGGAAAAATGAACCCAAACAAGCAAAAAATACTGGGATCAATAGCACCTGGTTTATTTGTTGTAGCAATCCGAAGAAAGGTGATTCCCAAAATTGGGACTCGATCCGCATGCCTGTTACCGGAGTAGGTTGATGAAGAGATGATGAAGCCCCCGGTCCAGCCAAGATGTCGAAGCCTCGATGTCAGCCGATGAGTCGAAGTAGGTCGGCGTGATGGACACCAGCTTGAAGAAGCAATTGTGCGGCCCTGTCGATGCAGGTCGTGACGTGGTCGATGCCAGCTTGATGAAGCGACCGTGCGGTGATGCCGGTATGCCCGCTCCGTGTAATCCGTGGGGCTGCGATGTTGGTGATGGTTTATCCTTCGCGATGCCAGGCTCTTGTTCGGCTGGCCGAGCTGATGATCCGAAGAAGTTGAGCTCGGCTCAACAAAGTGACGTCGTGTCTAGTGCAGGTCGGCAGCCGTGGAGTAATATTGCCGGACTGGTTTGACACCCCATACAAAACTTCCTTCAAAAGGGATGTCCGAAATCCTGTTCATAAAAAAGATGAACTCGGGTCGGATTCGTTTTCGCGCAGAAAACAGATCCGAAAAGTGATGCACTAATCGGAAGGTTCCCGGAGTTTGGACGGTCGGATCGAGCCGAAAGTTTGAGAGGTGGTAGATATAGGAATTCCGCAGCCGATCAACGGTTGGATCTTCCAAAGGACGTCTGAGCTAGAAGCTGGACACCACGCCCTAAACTCATCCAAATTCCCGTCCAGATTTGACAGGGCTCCGGTATATCGTGGATTGCCAGAGATTCCTCCATCGGAACTCGACGAAATTTTCCAGGGTTGTTGTAGACTCAGTTCCGCACAATTCCACCAAAGCGATCGTCAAAGCGATACTCGAGAAGGTGGTGGTGGCAGATACAAGTTCGCTGTCCAAAAAAACAGCACGGTCGCTTGAAGGCAATGTTGACGTTGAGCCCCCGAGCTTCATAGATGATTCCTCCTTGATAGAGATCGAAGTTGATGTTTGATGAAGGCCCTCGTCCGGACATGGTGATCCGAACACGGGGCGCAATTCTTGGCCGAACCAAGGTGACCAGTCGAGCTGGTGACGAAGATGCCGAAGTCGCAGTTGATCTGCAGGCGAGCCATCGATCCTTTTGTCGATCACACAGCGGAACTCTCAATGAAAGCACCAATGTCGGTGTCAAAACCGGCGGATCTCGGGTAGGGGGTCCCGAACTGTGCGTCTAGGCCAGATGGTAACAGGAGACAGGCGACACTTTGTTTTACCCAGGTTCGGGCCCTCTCGATGGAGGTAAAACCCTACTCCTGCTTGATTAATATTGATGATATGGGTAGTACAAGAGTAGATCTACCACGGGATCAAGGAGGCTAAACCCTAGAAGCTAGCCTATGGTATGATTGTTGTGTATGGAGTTGATTCTATCGACTAGCCTGGCCTCGGTTTATATAATGCACCGGAGGCCTAGGATAACAAGAGTCCTAGCCGAATACACCGGTGGGAGAAGTCCTTGTCTTGATCGCCAAGTCTTGTGGAATCTTCCTTGTATGCGGTAGCCGTCCGAACTGGCCCATGAGTATACGGCCACGGGGGTCCTCGGCCCAATCTAATAGATCGGGAGACGACGTGGTGAGTACCCCCTAGTCCAGGACACCATCACTGATCATAAACTCAAAGTTCATCAGATCCCAACAAACACACTGCAAAAAGAGTTACATCATATGGATCTACAAGAGACCATTGTATTGAGAATCAAGAGAGAGAGATATGGAGCCATCTAGCTACTAACTACGGACCCGAAGGTCTACAAAGAACTACTCACGCATCATCGAAGAGGCCAATGGAGGTGGTGAACCCCATCCGAGATGGTGTCTAGATTGGTTCTGGTGGTTCTGGACTCTGCGGTGGCTGGATGAATATTTCTTCGACTCCCCTAGGGTTCTGGTATTTTTGGGGTATTTATAGAGCAAAGAGGCGGTCCTAGGGGCACCCGAGGTGGGCACAACCCACCAGGGCGCGCCTGGGCCTCCTGGCGCACCCTGGTGGGTTGTCCCCTCCTCGGGACTCCCCCCAGGTGCAACCAGGGCCCAACATATTTCTTATGGTCCATAAAAAATCTCGTAAAGTTTCGTGGCATTTGGACTCCGTCTGATATTGATTTTCTGCGATGTAAAAAACAGGGAAAAACAGGAACTGGCACTTGGCACTATGTCAATAGGTTAGTAGCAAAAATGATATAAAATGACTATAAAATGATTATAAAACATACAAGATTGATAATATAACAACATGGAACAATAAAAAATTATAGATATGTTGGAGACGTATCAGCGGACTGCATAATAAATGTTGCTATCATAAGGGGCAATATAACATGACGTTCTTTTGCACTAAGAGATTAAGCATACAAACCAAAAAGCGCATGACAACCTTGCTTCCCTCTGCGAAGGGCCTATCTTTTACTTTATGTATGTACTTTTTATGCAAGAGTCAACGTATTTTCCTCTTTTCCCTTTTATTTTATCTTTGGCAAGCACCATGTGGAGGCAAAATTATAAGCCCCTATCTTTCTATGTGTCCGGTTGAAAAAATTTCCGCATGTGTATGCAATGAGTGTTAGCAATCATAGATGATTAAATGATGGTTGATTATGTGGACTTGCCAAAAGGCTCCGATATGAGACCCTTCTTGGAAAGATGATGAATTGCAGTTGCGAAGTTGACTGAGAACATAGTTTCACTGGTGCGCGTCAGTCCTAAATAAACGGTTTAAAACCCCTTTCCGTGACGGCATTTGGAACTGTCGCCAAGTGAGTGTGGGCGATAGGGGATCCTTCCCACACGACCCAGAAAGCGTCGGGGATAGGGCCCATACAGTACTCCTACTCATTTCTGCTCGCCTTGCCATCGCAGTCAGTATTCTGTGGTGCTATGTTTACGATGCGCGACCCATTACAAACGGTTCACTATTATAGAACGTGTATGATGCGCGGCCCATCACAAACAGTTCACCATTAAGAAGATTAGCTAATCATCGTACGAGTGTCGGATAGGATTACTAAACGTCGGACCATCGTAACATCGTCGTACACGACAACTATCGCACACGCTATTCTGTGGTGCAACGTTTATGATGCATACTTCATTAGAACCAGTTCATGGTTGTGAATCATGTATGATAAGGCAACTAACACAAATGTTTAGTTTGCCCGCACCGTTTGTGATATTGCCTGACATCGCACACGCTTTGCAAATGGAAACTGTGTGCATTCTTGCACACGTTTCCTCTTTGTGAACCATCTCGGATTATGGTGCATATCGCAAACGTTTGTGTTTTACCAACCGTGTGTGCCATAACAACTTGGAGAGCATAATTTCACCGTAATTTAATTGTTGTTTTTCCAAATTGTACTGGATTTGGATTTGAATTTGAATGTATGCTAAAACTTTATTCATATCCATCAGGTTCAAACAACCAATGCATTATTCGATTCATAGGTACATATGTTCAAGAATTACATAAGAACCAAATAAAGAATGATGAACCATAGTTGTATACTTGTACTATTAAAGACGATAAAGAAAGAGGCGAAATATATTCTGGTTGCTGAACAAGGTGAAGCAGAATGCCCATATTGTGCCCTCCTCCATGCAGAAGGCACGCACGACTCTAGTCCAACCCCTTGTGATGGCCGACCACCCGTCCTTCACGGTCTTCATGAAAACATCTAGATAATCATCATGTTCTGGTAGAAATACTTTAACCTTTGCATGCCCACCAATCATGTAGTTTGAGAGGTAATCTTGAGTAAACCGCTTTGGCAACCACTACAAAGGAATAAGATTTCAGACATTGTCATCTAAAACAACTCATTATGGGCAGTAAAAAGAAGGCTGCAGAGTTCTTACTTACCATCCTGCAGTTCGCTGTTGTCTTGGATAAAGTGTAAAAAATAGTTTAATTGCCATCTTTGGACCCATTTTACTAACATTCTTTATCAGCTTCCTCACTTGATGCTGGTTCATCGATATCTCATTGCCCCATACACATAAAGGGTTGAAACGCGGATCTTTACCAATGACAGATGTACCTAAAAGCACCAAGTTAATATTAGAAGCTAAACAACAATGGCACAATGATGTAGTACAACAATCTTTTATAATATGTCTATATACATCCGGATGTGGTAGTCCATTTGAAATCTCTAAAAAGAACAAATATTTAGGAACGGAGGGAGTATCTTATAACATCCAATATACTCACATATTAGATGAATTAACATCTTATATTATGGGCCGGAAGGAGTTTAGTTCGTTCTTAAAGATTATCTGATGCTGTATCCATGGGTTACAGTTAGTTTGAGCTAGTTCGGGCTCAAATAGCCCTAAAGTATATCTAAACATGACGGCTAGTTTGAGCTAGTTGCATCTATAACCCACCCAAAAAAAACTAGTATCCAACCCAAGAGGTGCTAATTGGAGCTAGTTCTCCTGGTGCATTTATTGTCAATCTAACCCTGCCATCCAAACAACTATTTGGATGGAGTTAGTTCAGGGTTAGTAATGAGCTAGAAACTAACTCTAACCTCTAGCTAAGTTGAGTATCCAAACAGGGCTGTGTTGTTGATGTTGCTGCTACTGCTCTTCTATGTATATCTAGACATCATTAGAACATTAATGTAACACTCTTCCTTGTTTCTATGTAGCCTAGGATTGCATATTTAGACATTAAGTACATCGCATGTTGCTATGTAGCCTCAGATATATTACATATGGCCTTAGTTAACCTAAGGAAAAAATGGTTGCAGATATATTCAGTTAAAAGTCCGGTTCACCGATTAGTCCCTTATCAGCCGCCGACCTATATGGTACCAGCTACGGATACCCTGAACAGTGAGCAGATATAAGCCATGGGATGAAACTAACCTCGATGGAAAACAGTAGTCGTTCCCAAAATTGTCCTATGTAGGTACATCAAGAAGCATGTTAAGCACAACAGGCTAAACATCAACCAACATTACACATGGTAGATAAAATAATCTCCAAAAGATAGCTTCAGTGTGCAGGTTTAAGCTCGCTAGTAAAGCAAAACAAGTGGAAAGGTGTGCTAACTACAACATGCCTAACATTTAACAACAATCAAACATGGTCATTCAAGCTAGTATTGTGCCGGTCTAAGTACACTGGTTATGGTTAAATGAAAATGGAAATGCGTGTTAACTACACTACAAAAAAAAGACACATCCGTGACATTTTGGGCCGAACAATTTTTTTTTCTATCATACATATGACACTTCTATGACGATAATTGTGACAAAACCCGGTATCATCATAAATGTGGTGGGCTCCTACTTCTATGGCAAAAAATCATGACAGAAAATGGGCTTTTCGTCCTGGGCGGGCCGGAGATGCAGCTGCATGACATTCTTTGGGTCGTCCATGACGAAAAAACGTGGTAGAAGCGAGGGCGAGGAAAATTTCGAGGAGTTCCCGGTTACAGTGGGAGGTCAGGGGCTGAGCGATGCACGGTTCTCTCGTACTCGTACGCGCGTGTGTGCGAGGCGTTGGCTCTAACTAAACCCGAGCGAGGCGTTGGGCTCTAAGTGAACCCGAGCGATTGCACTGCAGGCTACGCGTTACTGAACCCGAGCAATCGATCGATGGCTGTTAACTGAACCCGATCGAGCGATTCCTTCGCTACTGCTGCTAACTGAAGCCGATCGATGCTGCCTCTGGGATGAACAGTGAGTGCTGCGGGGGGTTTGGATGAATAGTGAGCGGTGGCATTGCCTCTGGATGAACAGGGCCCTGTGGCGTGGTGGAGGGTTGGATGAATAGTAGATGGTGGAGGGGTGCCCGTGGAGGGGTGGTTGAACAGGACCCCATGGTGTGGAGGGCTGGATGAATAGTAGACGGTGGAGGGGTGCCCGTGGAGGGGTGGTTGAACAGTAGCCGGTGGAGTAGCGCGCGGTGGAGGCTGGATGAACAGGAGCCCGTGGAGGCTGGAGGAGGTCGACGGTAGCTGATAACCCACAAGTATAGGGGGTCGCAACAGCTTTCGAGGGTAGAGTATTCAACCCAAATTTATTTATTCGACACAAGGGGAGCCAAAGAATATTCTCAAGTATTAGCAGCTGAGTTGTCAATTCAACCACACCTGGAAACTTAGTATCTGCAGCAAAGTGTTTAGTAGCAAAGTAATATGATAGTGGTGGTAGCGGCAACAAAAGTAAAGACATCAAACGTAATGTTTTTGGTATTTTGTAGTGATTGTAGCAGTAGCAACGGAAAAGTAAATAAGCGTAAACCAGTATATGGAAAACTCGTAGGCACCGGATCAGTGATGGATAATTATGCCAGATGCGGTTCATCATGTAACAGTCATAACATAGGGTGACACAGAACTAGCTCCAGTTCGTCAATGTAATGTAGGCATGTATTCCGTATATAGTCATACATGCTTATGGAAAAGAACTTGCATGACATCTTTTGTCCTACCCTCCCGTGGCAGCGGGGTCCTATTGGAAACTAAGGGATATTAAGGTCTCCTTTTAATAGAGAACCGGAACAAAGCATTAGCACATAGTGAATACATGAACTCCTCAAACTATGGTCATCACCGGGAGTGGTCCCGATTATTGTCACTTCGGGGTTGCCGGATCATAACACATAGTAGGTGACTATAGACTTGCAAGATAGGATCTAGAACTCTCATATATTGACGAAAAAAATAATAGGTTCAGATCTGAAATCATGGCACTCGGGCCATAGTGACAAGCATTAAGCATAGCAAAGTCATAGCAACATCAATCTCAGAACATAATGGATAGTAGGGATCAAACCCTAACAAAACTAACTCGATTACATGATAAATCTCATCCAACCCATCACCGTACAGCAAGCCTACGATGCAATTGGTGATGGAGCATCATGAAATTGGTGATGGAGGATGGTTGATGGTGACGACGGCGACGAATCGCCCTCTTGGGAGCCCCGAATGGACTCCAGATCAGCCCTCCCGAGAGGTTTTAGGGCTTGGCGGCGGCTCCGTATCGTAAAACGCGATGATTTCTTCTCTCCGACTTTTTTATCTCCGAAACAAATATATAGAGTTGGAGTTGGCGTCGGAGGGTCAACAGGGGGCCCACGAGGTAGGGGGCGCGCCCTAGGGGGGGGGGCTCCCCCCACCCTCGTGGAAAGGGTGTGGGCCCCCTGGTCTTCATATTTGGCAAGGATTTTTTTATTGTTTTTTCTAAGACCTCCCATGGAGTTTCAGGTCATTCCGAGAATATTTGTTTTTTGCACATAAAACAACATCATGGTAATTCTGCTGAAAACAGCGTCAATCCGGGTTAGTTCCATTCAAATCATACAAGATAGATTCCAAAACAAGGGCAAAAGTGTTTGGAAAAGTAGATACGATGGAGACGTATCAACTCCTCCAAGCTTAAACCCTTGCTTGTCCTCAAGCAATTCAGTTGACAAACTGAAAGAAAGAAAAACTTTTTACAAACTCTGTTTGCTCTTGTTGTTGTAACTATGTCAAGCCAGCATTCAAGTTTTCAACATAAATCATAACTAACCACATTTGCAATAATTCTCAGGTGTCATCGTTACTCATATCAATAGCATAATCAACTAGCAAGTAATAATAATAAATCTCGGATGACAACACTTTCTCAAAACAATCATAATATGATATAACAAGATGGTATCTCGCTAGCCCTTTCTGAGACCGCAAAACATAAATGTAGAGCACCTTTAAAGATCAAGGACTGACTAGACATTGTAATTCATGGTAAAAGAGATCCAATCATAGTCATACCCAACATAAATTAATAGTGATGAATGCAAATGACGGCTGTGCTCTCCAGCTAGTGCTTTTTAATAAGAGGGTGACGACTCAACATAAAAGTAAATGGATAGGCCCTTCGCAGAGGGAAGCAGGGATTTGTAGAGGTGCCAGAGCTCGGTTTTGAAATAGATAAATTGTATTTTGAGCTGTATACTTTCATTGTCAACGTAACAACTAAGAGATGGCAATATCTTCCATGCTAAACACATTATAGGCGGTTCCCAAACAGAATGGTAAAGTTTATACTCCCCTCCACCAACAAGCATCAATCCATGGCTTGCTCAAAACAATGAGTGCCTCCAACATACATCAGGTCCCAGGGGGAGTCTTGTTTGCAATTAATTTTGATTTAGTTTGCATAAAGCATGGGACTGGGCATCCCGGTTGAGGGAGTCCTGGATTAGGGGGTCTCCGGACAGCCGGACTATCTCCATTGGCCGGACTGTTAGACTATGAAGATACACTATTGAAGACTTCGTCTCGTGTCCGCATGGAACTCTACTTGGCGTGGAAGGCAAGCTAGGCGATACGTATATGGATATCTCCTCCTTTGTAACCGACCTTGTGTAACCCTAACCCTCTCCGGTGTCTATATAAACCGAAGGGTTTTAGTCCGTAGGACAACAATCACAACATACAATCATACCGTAGGCTAGCTTCTAGGGTTTAGCCTCTCTGATCTCATGGTAGATCTACTCTTGTAACACCCATATCTTCCATATTAATCAAGCAGGACATAGGGTTTTACCTCCATCAAGAGGGCCCGAACCTGGGTAAAACTTTGTGTCCCTTGCCTCCTGTTACCATCCGGCCTAGACGGACAGTTCGGGACCCCCTACCCGAGATCCGCCGGTTTTGACACCGACATTGGTGCTTTCATTGAGAGTTCCTCTGTGTCGTCACCGTTAGGCTCGATGGCTCCTACTATCATCGATAGCGATGCGGCGCAGGGTGAGACTTTTCTCCCTGGAGAGATCTTCGTATTCGGTGGCTTTGCACTACGGGCTAATTCGCTTGGCCATCTGGAGAAGATTGAAAGCTACGCCCCTGGCCATCAGGTCAGATTTGGAAGTTTGAATTACACGGCCAACATCCATGGGGACTTGATCTTTGACGGATTCGAGCCACAGCCGGGCGCGCCGCACTGTCGTGATGGGTATGACCTAGCTCTGCCACCGGACGGTACCCCAGAGGCCGCGCCCGCATCAGCTCCAACCCTTAGCTCGGAGCCGGCCGCGCCAATCGAGGACAGGTGGTTAGACACCGCCTCAGGGGTTGCAGTCTCAACGGCGATCGAGCCGAATACCAGCATAAATCTCTGCACAGCCCGTGACTCCAAGGTGCTGGACTCTCTTCCGGACCCCGAACCATCCGCGCCCCTACCAATTGAATCCGAGTGGGTGCCGATCATGGAATTCACCATCACGGATATCTTTTAGCACTCGCCTTTCGGCGACATTCTGAATTCACTAAGGTCTCTCTCTTTGTCAGGAGAGCCCTGGCCAGATTATGGCCAACAGGATTGGGATGCGGACGACGAGGAAATTCGACGCCCACCCACCACCCACTTTGTAGCCACTGTCGAGGATTTAACCGACATGCTCGACTTCGACTCCGCAGACATTGATGGTATGGACAACGATGCAGGAGGCAAAGATGAACCACCGCCCACAGGGCGCCGGACGTCCACTTCATCATATGACGTATACATGGTGGACACACCAAAAGAAAACGACGATGAGGAATGGAAGGACGCACCGAAGGCTTGTTCCCTCGAGAAGCAGTCAAAGCGGCAGCGCAAGCGCCGCCCCAAATCCTGCCTCGCCAGAAATAACGACCACACAGACCCAACGTTGGAGCAGGGCGAATCACTGCCGGACCTTGGCAATACAGAGAATCAAACCGAACAAACCAATTCTGTCAAAGATAATAGTCCGGACGACACAATGCCGGACAGGCACCCGGAGTAGCAGAATGCCCGTCAAAGGCTTGTTGCCACCACGAGGAGCCTAAAAAAGCAGAAGCAAAGGCTCAAGGCTGCGCATGACACACTCCAAATCATATGGAGTAAAGTACCCAACACAGCAGTGAAGTACGGCGACAATCGCCCCACAAAGAGCTACCCAAAGCGGAAATTGCTACCTGAATTTGATGAGGAGGCCTCAGACCCCTCACAACCAAAAGTCAAAACGGCCACCTGGCCGGATAGACAACCTCACGGCCAACATCAAGCGGCAAACAACGCCACTCACAAGTCAATACGCGACCCATGCGAGGGCTCGCACCAAAAGGATGGCGCAACCAGATCCATCTATGGACCACGCAAGCGCACCCCAGCTTACAATGTAACACAACAAACATCCGAACAACGCGGTACGCCCAGATACAGGGGTGCAACACACCCCCTATGTTTCACCAATGAGGTGATGGACCATGAATTTCCAGAGGGATTCAAACCCGTGAACATAGAGGCATACGACGGAACAACAGACCCTGGGGTCTGGATTGAGGACTATATCCTCCATATCCATATGGCTCGAGGAGATGATCTCCACGCCATCAAGTACTTACCCCTCAAGCTCAAAGGGCCAGCCCACCACTGGCTTAAAGGCCTCCCCGAAAACTCCACTGGAAGTTGGGAAGAGCTTGAAGACGCTTTTCGGGAAAATTTCCAAGGAACTTATGTCCGGCCTCCGGACGCGGATGATTTGAGCCATATAACTCAACAGCCCGGAGAGTCAGCCCGAAACTTTGGAACATGTTTCTTACTAAAAAGAACCAAATTGTCGACTGTCCGGACGCCGAAGCATTGGCAGATTTTAAACATAGCGTCCGTGAAAAGCCGAGAACGATGGCAGCATTAACAAGCCTCATGACCCGCTTTTGCGCACCAGCAACCCCAATACATCCGAAGTTAGAGATGGAAACGGGAAATCACGGCGCAACAACAATAACAAACGCCGGAACAAAGGAGACATCACGAAGAGCACGACAGTAAATGCCGGATTCAAAAGCTCTTAGTCAGGTCAGAAGTCGCCCTCTAAAGGCGCCAGAGACGAACTGTCCAGCCTGAATAAAATTCTGGACCAAATATGTCAGGTCCATAGCACCCCTGGCAAACCAGCCAATCATACCCACAGAGAATGTTAGGTCTTCAAGCAGCCCGGCAAGCTCAACGCCATACACAAGGGGGAGGATACACCAAGCGAAGATGAGAATGAGCCTCTCAAGGGAGACGCTGGGGAACAAAAGAAATTTCCACCAGAAGTCAAAATAGTAAACGTGCTACACGTGATCAATGGAAAAAACAAAACGACACTCCCAGAAAAATACGCCCAAAGGCCTATCACCGCGGAGTCCTGCCACTGGTCGTCTCAACCAATCACTTTTGACCATCGTGATTACTCAGCAAGTATCCGGCGTGCAGGATGGGCTGCCCTGGTATTAGACCCAATAATTGACGGATACCGCCTTGCACGAGTCCTGATGGACGGTGGCAGTAGTCTAAACCTGATATACCAGGATACAATCCGCGAAATGGGGATATACACAACCAAAATTCGCCATAGCAATATTACCTTTAAAGGAGTAACGCCAGGACCAGGGGCTCGTTGCACGGGCTCCCTGCTACTAAACGTTATATTTGGCTCCCCCAATAACTTCCGTAGCGAACATCTAACCTTCCACATCGCTCCGTTCCAAAGTGGTTATAAAGCACTACTCGGACGTGAAGCTTTCTCTCGCTTTAATGCAATACCACACTACGCTTCCCTCACACTCAAGATGCCCAGTCCACGTGGCATCATTACAGTGAACGGAAATATTAAGCGATTTCTGCGCACCGAAGAGCGTGCGGCTGCCTTAACAGCCGCACACAAAAAACGGCCTCACCAACTAATTAGCAGGTCCCCTATTACAATACAAGGGGCTCAACGTGCGCAGACAAGTGGCAATTCTTACTCACCTTGAATTATACATGGTTTATTTAAAAAACTATCTTTTTGCACGACAGCCTTTTTACCTAAGCTCCTCTCTTTTATAGATAATCATCATGCTACACCCGTCCAGGATACGACACAACGGAGACACAGGCGGAGACGTGCAGCAGGGACCCGCTCCAAGGATTCTTTTTAGATTAAGACCCTGCGTAAACCTTTTTTACTGTCTCTTGTTGATACATATCCACCGAATTCTCAGCACAATTGAGAAGGATGCTGACGTCTTGGCATGTGGCCACGTCAGAATAACGCACGTACCTGGACACAAGGGGCTTCTTACAAGCGGCACTATTTCGGCCCAGTTTATACAATAAAGACCGAATACCTTAGGGAGTGTTCGGCGTTGCGAGTTCGGCCTTATATGCGTCAGCTCTGAATCATTGTCTTTGGTCAAATGTTGGGTTTGCCCGGCTCCTGTGTTTTGGTGCCTTACGTTCCGCTTTACCGGCTAAGGTAGCACCAGGAGAACTACTGCGATTGTGCCCTGGTTCATCCGGACGAGAGCCTCAATAGAGAAAGCCGAAAACTGACTGTCATGATATAGCGTGAGACTGGTCAACCACTCGATGACCTATCGGAATGTTAGAATTCCTCCGCCTTAACGAAGGGCCGTTTTCCGGCCAGGCGTATACGCACCCCGCGATCGGGAGAGTGCGGAGCCACCAGGGGCTATCTAGTAGCCCCACTGTCAAACTCCTATGGCTAAGTGAAAGTGTTCAAGCATTATAGTCCGGTTCCCTCGCTCGCTGCGCTATCACCTCCTTATCAGGACCAAGACATTGGGTTAAGTGTGAACACGCGTTTTTTTGCGAGCACCTCCGCATTATATGCGTGGGGGTTGAAGCCGACGGCTGCAAACTTTCAGGTTATACACATGTATACATAAATGGCCGCACAGGAGGCATCATACTACTTTCAGGCAAAAGTATAAACACAACCTTATAAACACTTCATAAAAGCATTATGTTTACAATGAGAATACATATCACTCAAACATAATATCTTTCGAGCACTGGGCCTCTATCAAACGAGCACCCTCGAGAACTTCCTCGAAATAGTGTTTCGCAGCCACACGGCCTATGGCCGAACCCTGCGCCGCAACAGTGGTAGTGTCCATCTCCGCCCAGTATGCTTTAACACGGGCAAGGGCCATCCGTGAGCCTTCTATGCATGCCGACCTCTTCATCGCATTAATGCACGACACCGCATCAAGGAGCTGCTGCACTAAGCTGAAATAGCTGTTCGGCTTAGGCCCTTCCGGCCATAATTGATCCACAACAGACCTCATGGCAAGTCCGGACAACCTATTCAGTTCGGCCCATTCGGCTAGTTGGTCAGTCAATGAAAGCGGACGCTCTGGAACATGGAATTGCGTCCAGAACAGCTTGTCCACTTCACGATCTGTCTGACCTTGGAAGTACTTGGCCGCATTGGCAGCGCTCGCCGCCAAATCCATATACGCATCTGCCGAGCTCCATAGCCGATCTAGAGGGGCATACCGTGGATCTCCGAACTTCCTCCATAACATGAAGGGTTTTCCAGCCGCAATATCCTCGGCTTCCCGCAGCTCCTCCTTCTTCGCTCTCATAGCAGAACAGGTGTCTTTGTCTGCCGCCGCGGCCTTCTCAAGGTCCGTTGCCTTTGCTTGGTTCTCTTTCCCAAGGACCCAGCAACGGTCGGCAGTGTCTTTCAATTCTACGGCCATCTTGGCCATCTTCTCTTGGCTCTCGCAAAGTGCGGCCTTCTCGGCTTTCAACTCTTCGGCCGCCTTCAAAGCAGCCGCATTACTACTCCTCGCTTGTTCCTTGGCTCGGGCAAGTTCCGTCCGCAAGGCTTCCATGGTGGCAGGCCCATCTGCAGTCACAACATATTAAAGATACTGGCATTATGCTGCTCTTACTATGTGGCGTTCACCAGATAATAACACGTACCCTGTGCCTCGTCAAGGCTCTTGTTCACAAGCTCGATGTCGGCGTCTACCGCATCCATTTGCCGTTTTACTTGGGCAAACTCCCTAGTCCGACTAACCACCGGAGCTCCCACCACCTGCACATAAAAGCATATTGGTTATTGACTGGGAATTTGATCCTCTGTTCGCCGCCGTTCTTGACGACAACTAGAGTCTTAGGGGCTACTATAACATGTGCAGTACTATCACATATTATCTCACATGCCTCAAAGCCTGTCAATAGACTCATAAAGGCTTCATGTAATCCCCTTTCAGCGGACGAGATTCTCTCCATCACCGTACCCATCAGTGTACGGTGCTCTTCTGAGATGGCTGCTCGCCCCACCAACTCCCTCAGAATGTCCGACCGCACACTAGACGATGCCGGACTTTTTCGTATTCTCTCTTCGGGAGCCGGACACTGGGGACTTCTGGGGTCTACGAGACTATCTTCTGGCCTCACCGGATCCGGAGAGGCCCTCCACGACAACACTTCGGGGTCGCCCGCTTCTGGAGCGGAGGAGTCCGGGGGAGGCGTTTCGCTCTCCATCATCTCCGGAAGAAGATCCCCCGAAGATGAACTCATTTGAGAGGGGCTGAGGCCCGAACTGCAAGATATATGCGGTGGTTGTTTTCTCAGAGGAAAAAGATAGCATACTCTTACTATTAAAATATTTTGGATCACTTACGACTCGTTGGAGGGATGATCCCCTCGCGGACTTTGTGCGGCAAAAGCACCCTCCGAGGCAGGACCCTCTGTGGGAGACTTCTTCTCCCGTTTGGAGGCTTCGACTTCTGGATCCTCGGAAGCAGTCCTTTTCCTCCCCGGTCGTCCTCCTTCGTGGAAACGCTCATTCCCTCGGTCGGAGTGGGTAGCGATGGGGGCCCGTGTTCGCCCGTATTATCCCCCCGGTATCTTCCTTCAAGGGCTCCGGGCAAGGTGCGACCTCGAGCATCTTCTCCAAAAACGGATTTTGCAAACCCTCAGGGAGGGGGGCCAAACACCGAATCATCTTCGCCTTCGTTAGCCAGTCTTGGTCAAAAGGCGAACTCTCAAAAATAACCTTGAATAAAAGACAGTGTGTTCGGTTAGAGGATTTCTTACTTGTTCGGCGGCGCGGTTACTGCTCAGGCCCACATCCTCGGTGATATCCGGACACTCCACTTGAGGTCCGAAGAATGACTTGTACATCTCCTCGTGCGTTAGGCCGAGGAAACTTTGAATGGCACGTGGTCCCTCTGGGTTGAACTCCCACAAGCGCAGGGGCTGGCGTTTGCAAGGTTGGACTTGGCGAACCAGCATAACTTGTATTACCGCAACCATATTGAAATCTCCCTCGAAGATATCTCGGATGCGGCTTTGCAGCATAGGCCTGTCCTTGGCTGGACCCCAGCTCAGACCCTTGCTAATCCATGACATCAGTTGTCGTGGGGGGCCCGAGCGGAAAGTAGGGGCAACCGCCCACTTGACACTTCTGGGAGCCGTGACATAAAACCACTCCCGTTGCCATAATTCGGGCACCTCTGGAAAGGAACCTCTCGGCCATCGAGCTCCTGCCATCCTGCCTATTGATGCACCTCCGCACGCGTCTCGTTGCTCCTCGATCATCTTCGGCTTTACTTCAAAGGTCTTGAGCCACAGGCCAAAGTGAGGGGTAACGCAGAGGAAGGCCTCACACACGACAATAAATGTCGTGATGTGGAGAAAGGAGTCCGGGGCTAGATCGTGGAAATCTAACCCGTAATAGAACATCAAGCCCTTGACGAAAGGATCCAGAGTGAGGCCTAGACCTCGGAGGAAGTGGGAGATGAACACAACGTTCTCGTTGGGTTCGGGAGTAGGGACGACCTGCCCTCGAGCAGGCAGCCGATGCGAAACCTCGGCGGTCAGGTATCTGGCCTCCCTCAACTTCTTAATGTCCTCTTCCGCCACAGAGGAGGGCATCCATCAGCCTTGAAGGCTGGATCCGGACATGATTGAAGATCCTAAACACCTAACCTGGGCTTTGGGTGTTAGAACTCGAGGCGGGGAAAGGGTTTGGTTGAGCACGAGATGGAAAAAGCGAAAACCTTGTCCCCTTATAAAGAGGGTGAATATCAAGCATCCTCTCCGTAGCCGTTTGGGACTTGCCTACAATCTAGGAATCCTAGACACGGTTAGGTTACCCACGCCCGTATTGATGAGAATCCCGTAATAAGGGGACACGATCTCTACTTCGACGAGACATGTCAAAAAACTGCCTCGCGTTATGTGCGGGGCTAGGAAACGGTTCGAATAATCACCGGGCCACGGCTTAAAGTCATGTTGCCAAAATAAGTCAGCAAATTAGATTTGTGAAAATATTATTCTCTCTACGGTGATATGTGGAACTTATTTTGCAGGGTCGGACACTATCCTTATATTCAAATTCTTCCGTGGTATATTCAGAGGAGGAACCCGCCTTGCAATGCCAAAGACAATACTGCGCACCGGACTCATCGTCATTGAAGCCTGGTTCAGGGGCTACTGTGGGAGTCCTGGATTAGGGGGTCTCCGGACAGCCAGACTATCTCCATTGGCCGGATTGTTAGACTATGAAGATACAAGATTGAAGACTTCGTCTCGTGTCCGGATGGGACTCTACTTGGCGTGGAAGGCAAGCTAGGCAATACGGATATGGATATCTCCTCCTTTGTAACCGACCTTGTGTAACCCTAACCCTCTCCGGTGTCTATATAAACCGGAGGGTTTTAGTCCGTAGGACACAACAACTACAACATACAGTCATACCATAGGCTAGCTTCTAGGGTTTAGCCTCTCCGATCTCGTGGTAGATCTACTCTTGTACTACCCATATCATCAATATTAATCAAGCAGGATGTAGGGTTTTACCTCCATCAAGAGGGCCCGAACCTGGGTAAAACATTGTGTCCCCTGCCTCCTGTTACCATCTGCCTTAGACGCATAGTTCGGGACCCCCTACCCGAGATCCGCCGGTTTTGACACCGACAGTCGGACTCCGCCATCTTGATTTGTTGGTAGCCGGAGTATGCGTTGAGGAAACAGAATGACTCGTGTCCTGCGGTAGCATCGATAATTTGATCAATGCGGGGGAGGGGGAAGGGATCCTTTGGGCAAGCCTTGTTGAGGTCCTTGAAATCGACACATAGGCGCCAGAATTTGTCCTTGTTTGGTACCATCACCAGGTTTGCTAGCCAGTCCGGGTGTTTTATTTCTCTAATGAATCCGGCCTCCAATAGCTTGGCTAGTTCCTCTCCCATAGATTTTCTCTTAGGTTCAGAGAAGCGCCGAAGAGCCTGCTTGATCGGCTTGTATCCCTTTAGTATATTGAGGCTATGCTCGGCCAGCCTGCGTGGGATCTTGGCATGTCTGAGGGGTGTCAGGCGAATATATCCCAATTCTCGCTCAGGAACTCTCGTAGTGCGGCGTCCACGGCGGGGTTTAACTATGCCCCGATGGAGGTTTTTTTGTAGGGTCCATTGGGTGGACTTGGAATTTGACTATTTCGTCCGCTGGTTTAAAAGATGTGGACTTGGATCTCTTGTCAAGTATCACGTCATCCCTGTCCACTGTAGAGTGTAGCACGGTTAATTCCTCGGCCGAAAGGGCTTCGGATAATGCCTCGAGGGCCAATGCGTCTGTTTTGTTTTCGGCACGGAGTGCTGTGTCCGGATCACTAGCGAGAGTGATAATTCCGTTGGGCCCGGTCATTTTGAGCTTCATGTACCCATAATGGGGTATGGCTTGGAAGATCGTGAATGCCTCCTGTCCTTGTTTTGGACTTAGCTATAATCTAGGAGTGCTAGACACGGTTGGGTTACCCACGAACAGCATTAATGAGAATCCCGTAATCAGGGGAACACGGTCTCTGCTTTGGCAAGACGTGTCAAGAAACCGCCTCGCGTTATGTGTGGAGCTGGTTAAGAGAAACGGTTCGAATAATCACCGGGCCATGACGTAATGTCATGTTGCCAAAACAAGCTAGCGGATTAGATCTGCGAAAGCATTATTCTCTACGGTGAAATGTGGAACTTATTTTGCAGGGTCGGACACTATCCTCGTATTCAAATTCTTTTGTGATGTATTCGGAGAAGGAAGCCACCTTGCAATGCCGAAGACAACTACGCGCCGGACTCATCATCATTGAAGCCTGGTTCAGGGGCTACTGAGGGAGTCCTGGATTAGGGGGTCTCCGGACAGCCGGACTATCTCCATTGGCCGGACTGTTAGACTATGAAGATACAAGATTGAAGACTTCGTCTCGTGTCCGGATGGGACTCTACTTGGCATGGAAGGCAAGCTAGGCGATACGTATATGGATATCTCCTCCTTTGTAACCGACCTTGGGTAACCCTAACCCTCTCCGGTGTTTATATAAACCGATGGGTTTTAGTCCATAGGACAACAATCACAACATACAATCATACCGTAGGCTAGCTTCTAGGGTTTAGCCTCTCTGATCTCGTGGTAGATCTACTCTTGTAACACCCATATCTTCAATATTAATCAAGCAGGACGTAGGGTTTTACCTCCATCAAGAGGGCCCGAACCTGGGCAAAACTTTGTGTCCCTTGCCTCCTGTTACCATCCGGCCCCCTACCCGAGATCCGCCGGTTTTGACACCGACACAGGTGACCAGTCATTTTCTCGTGAGTGAGGAGCGGAGTCCACTCCTCTTGAGAATAACCCGCCTAACACAGAATATAAGGACAACCTTTGTTGATACATGAGCTATTCGAGCATACAAAACTGAATGTTTATTTGAAGGTTTAGAGTTTGGCACATACAAATTTGCTTGTAACGGCAGGTAGATACCGCATATAGGAAGGTATGGTGGACTCAATCTGGAATAACTTTGGGGTATAAGGGATTGGATGCACAAGCAGTATTCCCGCTTAGTACAGGTGAAGGCTAGCAAAAGACTGGGAAGCGACCAACTAGAGAGCGACAACAGCCATGTACATGCATTAAAATTAATAAACATTGGATGCAAGCATGAGTAAGATATAATCCACCATGAACATAAATATCGTGAAGGCTATGTTGATTTTGTTTCATCTACATGCGTGAACATGTGCCAAGTCAAGTCACTTAAATCATTCAAAGGAGGATACCACCCCATCATACCACATTATAATCATCTAAATAGCATGTTTGCATACAAGGTAAATCATTATAACTCATAGCTAATCAAGCATGGCACAAGCAACTATGATCTCTAATTGTCATTGCAAACATGTTTATTCATAATAAGCTGAATCAAGAACGACAAACTCATCATATTTACAAAAACAAAAGAGGTCGAGTTCATACCAGCTTTTCTCATCTCAGTCAGTCCATCATATATCATCATAATTGCCCTTCACTTGCACGACCGAATGGTGTGAATAATAATAAGAGTGCACATGCATTGGACTAAGCTGGAATCTGCGAGCATTCAATAAATAGGATAAGACAAGGCAATATGGGCTCTTGGTTAAATCAATCAATAATGCATATAAGAGTCACTTCAACAATTTAATTATGGTCTTCTCCTACTGACCCCGAAGAAAGGAAAAGAAATAGAACTATTTACACGGGAAAGCTCCCAACAAGCGAAAGAAGAACGGGAAATATTTTTGGGTTTTCTTTTTAATTATTACTACTACAGCAGAAAAATAAACTACTACTAATTTTTTTGTTTTTTCTTAAGGTTAAGCAAACACACAAGAAGAAAGCAGGAAAAAGAAAATAAACTAGCATATATATTATAGTGAAAAAGTATGAGCACTGACATCTAGCAATGAGTGTGTGTGAACATAAATGTAATGTCGGTGAGAAATACGTACTCCCCCAAGCTTAGGCTTTTGGCCTAAGTTGGTTTATGGCCACGGCTGGCCTGGCGGATATCCATAGTAATAGTTGTTGGGGTCGTACTGTGATGAGGAAGAATAGTTGGGATCATATTGTGATGAAGAAGAAGACTCTGACTGCCACTGGCTGACAGTCATCTCTGGATCCCAAGAACAAACAGATTGTCATGGAGGCTCATCTTGTGGTTCCTGTTCCGGGGCTGGTGCAGGATTCTTGTAAGCTTGGATGGCAGCCCACGTAATGAAAATAAAAGTTTTGCACAAATGTATTTGTGAGTAAGAGATACTGATTGCATTGGTCGGTGAGGAAAGCGGTGAGGCCTGCATTGTGAGCCAATTCATGAAAATCTTCATAGATACCGGCTGCTCTCAAGAAATCTTCAGAAGGCCATTCACACGCCCGAATCTCCGCGGTGCGTGGCAAATTATACTTAGGTTTAGGTGCCTTTTCCTTTGAGCTTTGGATTGATGAGCCCCTCAATAATCTCCTCATCATTTTTCTGAAACAATCTGAAATTTTTAGTAATTTCAAAATAAAAGTAAACCCAATTCAATAATACTGATAGCAACTACTCCTACAAGTGCCTAGAGCCTATATCAAGCATTAGAACTACTAGGAACCATATAAATTTGACATGCAAGCTCAAGAACATGGTCACCTATGCAGCACAAATTTGCAAAGAATAAAGCACTAGAACAAAAACTAATTGGACCAATGGAGGAGTCACATACCAAGGAACAATCTCCCCAAGCAGTTTTGCGAGAGGTGCTTTGAGCAAGGAGATCGAAAATCACGGCAAAAGTGGCTGGAACTCGTGCTTGAGTTGGTTTTTCGGGTTTGTGTGAGATAGGGGAAGAAGATGGGTGCTGGAATAAGTGGAGGAGGGCCACCATGGGCCCACGAGGCAGGGGGCGTGCCCTATAGGGGGGGGGGGCGCCCACCACCCTCGTGACCATGTGGCATCTCCTCCCGCAGTAATTTTTGCATAGTAAATCCTCAAATATTCCCGAAAAAATCATATTAAATTGGCATGGCATTCTGAGGATTTTTATTTTCAGGATATTTTTATATTGCACAGATAAGTCAGGAAAGAGACGGAAAACTACTATTTTTACTTTATTTAATATAAATAACAGAAAATATAAAGAGGGTACAGAAGTTTGTGCTTCTAGTTTCATCTATCTCATGCTCATCAAAAAGAATCCGCTAACAAGGTTGATCAAGTCTTGTTAACAAACTCATTCCGATAATCATGAAACTGGAGAAATTTCGAATAACACTAAGTTACCTCAACGGGGATATGCACATCCCCAATAATAAGAATATCATATTTCTTTTTGACAGTAGGAAGATGAAATTCAAAACCTCCAAATATAATCGATGGAATTTTTCCAATAGAGTTGATACTACGAACTTGAGGTTGTTTCCTCGGAAAGTGTACCGTATGCTCATTACCATTAACATGAAAAGTGACATTGCCTTTGTTGCAATCAATAACATCCCCTGCAGTATTAAGAAAAGGTCTTCCAAGAATAATAGACATACTATCATCCTCGGGAATATCAAGTATAACAAAGTCCGTTAAAATAGTAACGTTTGCAACCAAAACATGCACATCCTCACAAATACCGACATGTATAGTAGTTGATTTATCAGCTATTTGCAAAGATATTTCAGTAGGTGTCAACTTATTCAAGTCAAGTCTATGATATAAAGAGAGAGGCATAACACTAACACCGGCTCCAAGATCACATAAAGCAGTTTTAATATAATTTCTTTTAATGGAGCAAGGTATAGTAGGTACTCCGGGGTCTCCAAGTTTCTTTGGTATTCCACCCTTAAAAGTATAATTAGCAAGCATGGTGGAAATCTCAGCTTCCGGTATCTTTTTTTATTAGTAATGATATCTTTCATATATTTAGCATAAGGATTCCTTTTGAGCACATTAGTTAATCTCATACGCAAAAGATAGGCCTAATCATTTCAGCAAAGCGCTCAAAATCCTCATCATCCTTTTTCTTGGATGGTTTCGGAGGAAAAGGCATGGGTTTCTGAACCCAAGGTTCCCTTTCTTTACCATGTTTCCTAGCAACAAAGTCTCTTTTATCATAACGTTGATTCTTTGATTGTGGGTTATCAAGATCAACAACAGGTTCAATTTCTACATCATTATCATTACTAGGTTGAGCATCATCATGAACATCATCATTAATATTTTTACTAGGTTCATGTTCATTACCAGATTGTGTTTCAGCATCAGACATAGAAATATCATTTGGATTAGCAGGTGGTTCAGCAATAGGTTCACTAGAAGTTTGCACAGTTCTATCATTTTTCTTCTTCTTTTTAGAAGAACTAGGAACAACAATATTATTTCTTTGAGAATCTTGATCGATTCTCTTAGGGTGGCCATCAGGATACAAAGGTTCCTGGGTCATTCTACCAGTTCTAGTAGCCACTCTAACAGCATAATCATTTTTCTTACTATTCATTTCATTAAGCACTTCTTTTTGAGCTTTAAGTACTTGTTCTACTTGAGTGGTGACCATAGAAGCATGTTTGCTAATAAGTTTAAGTTCACCTTTAATATCAGCCATATAATCACCCAAGCGTCTAATCATATAAGCATTTTCTTTTAATTGTCTACCAAAATAAGCATTGAAGTCATCTTGCTTATACATAAAGTTATCAAACTCATCCAAGCACTGACTAGCAATTTTAGTAGGAGGGACTTCAGCTTTATCATATCTATAGAGAGAATTTACCTTTACTACATGTGTCGGGATATCGGGATCAGGAGGTTCTTCAGTAAATAAATGATTGAGATCATAAGTTTCTTCAACAGGCGATGAATTAAGACCATGTATTTCTTCAATAGGAGGTAAATTCTTAACGTCTTCAGCTTTAATACCTTTTTCTTTCATAGATTTCTTTGCCTCTTGCATATCTTCGGGACTGAGAAATAGAACACCTCTCTTCTTCGGAGTTGGTTTAGGAATAGGCTCAGTAATTGGAGCAGGAGTTGGATCAGGAGGTGGCTCAGGAGGTGCCCAATTATTTTCATTTGTCAACATATTATTCAATAGAATTTCAGCATCATCCGGTGTTCTTTCCCTGAAAAGAGAACCAACACAACTATCCAGGTAATCTCTAGAAGCATCGGTTAGTCCATTATAAAAGATATCAAGTATTTCAGGTTTCTTAAGAGGATGATCAGGCAAAGCATTAAGTAACTTGAGAAGCCTCCCCCAAGCTTGTGGGAGACTCTCTTCTTTAATTTGCACAAAGTTGTATATTTCCCTCAAAGCAGCTTGTTTCTTATGAGCAGGGAAATATTTAGCAGAGAAGTAATAAATCATATCCTGGGGACTACGCACACAACCAGGATCAAGAGAATTAAACCATATCTTAGCATCGCCCTTTAATGAGAACGGAAATATTTTGAGTAAATAGAGGTAACATGATCTCTCATTATTAGTGAACAGGGCAGCTATATCATTTAACTTAGTAAGATGTGCCACAACAGTTTCAGATTCATAGCCATAAAACGGATCAGATTCAACCAAAGTAGTTATATCAGGATCAACAGAGAATTCATAATCTTTATCAGGAACACATATAGGTGAAGTAGCAAAAGCAGGATCGGGTTTCATTTTATCTCTAAGTGATTCTTTGTTCCATTTAATTAATAACCTCTTAAGCTCATATCTATCTCTGCAAGCTAAAATAGCTAAAGAAGCATCTTGATCAAATAAATAACCCTCAGGAATAACAGGCATATTTTCATCATCACTATCATCATCGTATTCAGATTCAATAATTTCTTTTTCTCTAGCCCTAGAAATTTGTTCATCAAGAAATTCACTAAGGGGCACAGTAGTATCAGGCATAGAAGCAGTTTCATCATAAGTATCATGCATAGCAGAAGTGGCATCATCAATAACATGCGACATATCAGAACGAATAGCAGAAGCAGATATAGGTGTCACAAACTTACTCATAACAGAAGGTGAAACAAGTGCAGAGCTAGATGGCAGTTCCTTACCTCCCCTCGTAGTTGAGGGATAGATCTTGGTTTTTGGATCTCTCAAGTTCTTCATAGTGTCCAGCAGATATAAATCCCAAGTGACTCAAAGAATAGAGCTATGCTCCCCGGCAACGGCGCCAGAAATTAGTCTTGATAACCCACAAGTATAGGTGATCGCAACAGCTTTCGAGGGTAGAGTATTCAACCCAAATTTATTGATTCAACACAAGGGGAGCCAAAGAATATTCTCAAGTATTAGCAGCTGAGTTGTCAATTCAACCACACCTGGAAACTTAGTATCTGCAGCAAAGTGTTTAGTAGCAAAGTAATATGATAGTGGTGGTAGCGGCAACAAAAGTAAAGACAACAAAAGTAATGTTTTTGGTATTTCGTAGTGATTGTAATAGTAGCAACGAAAAAGTAAATAAGCGTAAACCAGTATATGGAAAACTCGTAGGCACCGGATGAGTGATGGATAATTATGCCGGATGCGGTTCATCATGTAATAGTCATAACGTAGGGTGACACAGAACTAGCTCCAGTTCGTCAATGTAATGTAGGCATGTATTCCGTATATAGTCATACATGCTTATGGAAAAGAACTTGCATGACATCTTTTGTCCTACCCTCCCGTGGCAGCGGGGTCCTATTGGAAACTAAGGGATATTAAGGCCTCCTTTTAATAGAGAACCGGAACAAAGCATTATCACATAGTGAATACATGAACTCCTCAAACTATGGTCATCACCGGGAGTGGTCCCGATTATTGTCACTTCGGGGTTGCCAGATCATAACACATAGTAGGTGACTATAGACTTGCAAGATAGGATCTAGAACTCTCATATATTGATGAAAACATAATAGGTTCAGATCTGAAATCATGGCACTCGGGCCCTAGTGACAAGCATTAAGCATAGCAAAGTCATAGCAACATCAATCTCAGAACATAATGGATACTAGGGATCAAACCCTAACAAAACTAACTCGATTACATGATAAATCTCATCCAACCCATCACCGTCCAGCAAGCCTACGATGCAATTACTCACGCACGGCGGTGAGCATCATGAAATTGGTGATGGAGGATGGTTGATGATGACGACGGTGATAAATCCCCCTCTCTGGAGCCGCGAACGGACTCCAGATCAGCCCTCCCGAGAGGTTTTAGGGCTTGGCGGCGGCTTTGTATCGTAAAACACGATGATTTCTTCTCTCCGATTTTTTCTCTCTGAAAGAAAATATATAGAGTTGGAGTTGGCGTCGGAGGGTCAACAGGGGGCCCACGAAGTAGGGGGGCGCGCCCTGGGGGGGGGGGGGGCGCCCCCCACCATCGTGGAAAGGGTGTGGGCCCCCTGGTCTTCATATTTGGCGAGGATTTTTATTGTTTTTTCTAAGACCTCCCATGGAGTTTCAGGTCATTCCGAGAATATTTCTTTTCTGCACATAAAACAACATCATGGTAATTCTACTGAAAACAACGTTAGTCCGGGTTAGTTCCATTCAAATCATACAAGATAGAGTCCAAAACAAGGGCAAAAGTGTTTGGAAAAGTAGATACGACGGAGACGTATCAGTAGCCCGTGGAGGCTGGAGGAGGTCGATGGTGGAGATGAACAGTATGCCGTGGAGTCCTGTTTTGCGGTACGCCACACCCCTCCCGATGAACAGGACCCCCGTTTCGACCGTAGAGGTCCGTTTCGTCCGTTTTGCGGTAAGCCACACCCCTCCCGATCAACAGGACCCCCGTTTCGACCGTAGGAGGTCCGTTTCGTCCGTTTTGCGGTACGCCACACCCCTCCCGATCAACAGGACCCCTGTTTCGACCGTAGGAGGTCCGTTTCCTCCGTTTTGCGGTACGCCACACCCCTCCCGATCAACAGGACCATGTTCTGAATGTAGGAGGTTCGTTTCCTCCATTCTGCGGTACGCCAGGCCTCGTTTCCATCGTCTATTCTGTCCAAGCCCTCCCAATGAACACGACCACGCATTCCGTCCCGACCCAGCCGGTTGGCTCCCACGCGTTCCGTTACCTCCCGATGAACACGGCACATTCCGTTGCCTCCCCATGAACACGACGCATTCCGTTGCCTCCCCATGAACACGAACAACGCTATTTATCCGTTCTGACCCAACCATGTACACGAGACCTGGCCGTACGTATGCGCGAGTAGGCATTCGAGACCCCACCTGTATGTACACATACATGGCCGTATTTTCTTTCTTGCACCCTGGTCGCTGTATGTACATGTACATGCTACGTGCGTGTCTCTACTACGACACGTACGTGCCTCTACTACGACACATGCGCGCCTCTACATCCACCAGCATATATGTACGTACATGTTCGCGACTAGAATGACAACGCTACATACGCTTTGACCAGGTGGGTCCCGACTGTCAGTCACTTCCTTGCGTGCGAAGATGTAGCTGGTGGGTCCTAGCAGTCAGGGGGCGAATCTTTTTTTTGCCCGGACGCACTTCCTTGCGTGCAAAGATGTAGCTGGTGGGTCCCAGCAGTCAGGGGCAAACGTTTTTTTTCGCGAAATACGATGGCCCATCTGGTGGGTCCCTACTGTCAGGTGGAGGAATAATTATTTTGCACGTAATAAGTAGGCACTTCCTTGCTGCGGCCGTGGACCTAGCTATTAGCCTCTCCACGTACAGTCCACGTCTGATGGAAGCCGTTCCTTGACCACGTTGACCACGCCGCGCCGAGAGAACCAGGGCGGTGGACGACAGCAAGGCCTAGGAAGGGGACGACGCGGAGCCGGGGAAGACGCGGCAGTGGATGCCCACGCATAGAGGAGTACGAGGGTTCACTAGTTCGCTGCGGTGTGAGGCTGCCGTCACCGCAGAATAACAGGGGGTGTGGGTGAGTAGAGGGATGGCCTGGCTAGCGATGGGAGTAGTAGGGGGCGGTGAGGCCTCCACCGCATCGCAGCCGGCCACGGGAGGCAGGAGCACGAGGCACGACCGGCGCTGGTTTGGGTGGCTGGAGCACGAAGACCAGAGGTTGAAGAAGCACTACGGCCGTTGGATGGACATCGTATGGTCACTGGAGCTAGAATCGTGCATATTGACTAAGTTGACAAAGCCCTCCGTCCCCGTCAACTTAGTAGGCCCACAAGTCAGCCTGCCACTATACTGGGTCCCAGCTAACAGGGGGAGTATTCATTTTTTTGTGTGTAATACGGAGGCACTTCCTTGCATGCGAAGATATAGCTGGTGGGTCCGAGCTGTCAGCGGCGGTAACGTTTTTTTCGCGAAATACAGAGGCCCTTTCGGTGGGTCCCTGATGTCAGGTGGAGGAATCATTATTTTGCGCGTAATAAGGAGGCATTTCCTTGCGTATGGCCATGGACCCAGCTATCGGCCTCTCCATGTTGACCAGGCCGCGCCGAGAGCACCAGGGGGGTGGACAACGGCGAGGCCTAGGAAGGGAACGACATGGAGGCAGGGAAGACTCGGCAGTTGTTTCCCACGCAGAGGGGAGTACGACTGTACGTGGGTTTACTGGTTCGTCTGCCGTCGCCGGAGAATAACAGCAAGTGTGGGTGAGTAGAGGGATGGCTAGGCTAGCGATGGGAGTACGATGGGGCGGTGAGGCCTGCGCGGTAGCAGAGCCGGCCGCGGGGAGGAGGGAGCAGGCAGTCCCACCGGTGCTTGTTTGAGCGGCTGGAGCAGGAAGAGCAGAGATTCAAGAAGCACGACAGCCGTTGGATGGCCATCCAACAGTCACTGCTTGTGCGTCAACCTTTTTTTAGGAAAGCCTCAAATCTGTGGAAAATAGCATACAACCCATCTGCCATTATTTCTAATAATTTACAGCCCATTTGCTAATTATTAAGGTTTTTTTGGAGCCCATATTCTTTTTGTTAGCATTACAACCCATATTGTGGCCACGGTTAAAAAAATATACGAATTTTTGCATATTTCGGTGTGGTCGGAACTGTTTTTAATCCCGAAATTTTGACTCACATTCAAACTGATTTTAAAAATAAATGTATATCAATATAAAATCCAACAAATGCTCCACACATAAAAATTAATGTAATTTAAAATCTCGAAATGAGAAAAAAGATATTTGAAACTAATTTCCGATTTGATGTGTTTTAAAAATGTACAAGCCATTTCTCATTACTGATGGGCCATTTTCTCGGCCAGCCGAATGAAAGCTCTCCTCGTCTTGAAAGATTTACAGCCTAACAAGCCTGACAAAGCGACTTACTTGGCAAATCACAAAAAAAACTGGTCTGTGGCCGTGGACCCAGCTGCCAGCCTCTCCACGTACAGTACTCTTCCGATGGAAGTCGTTCCTTGACCATGTTGACCACGCCACGTGGAGAGCACCACAGCGGTGGACGACGGCGAGGCCTAGGAATGGGACGACGCGGAGCCGGGGAAGACGCGGCAGTGGAAGCCCGCGCGGAGAGGAGTATGTGGGTTCACTGGTTCGGCTGCGGTGTGAGGCTGCCGTCGCCGCAGGACCTGGCCAGCGGTGGGAATAGTAGGGGGCGGTGAGTCCTCTGCGGCAGCACACCCGACCACGGGAGGTAGGAGCATGCGGCACGACCAGCGCTGCTTTGGGCGGCTGGAGCAAGAAGACCAGAGGTTGAAGAAGCACTACGGCCGTTGGATGGACATCGTACGGTCACTGGAGCTAGAATGGTTCATATTGACTAAGTTGACAAAGCCCTTCGTCCCCGTCAACTTAGTAGGCCCACAAGTCAGCCTCCCACCAAGGTGGGTCCCAGCTAGCCGGGGGAGTATTCATTTTTTTGTGCGTAATAAGGAGGCACTTTCGGTGGGTCTGAGCTGACAGCGGGGGGAATGTTTTTTCGCGAAATACGGTGGCCCGTCAGGGGGAAAACGTTTTTTTCGCAAAATACGGTGGCCCGTCCAGTGGGTCCCTGCTGTCAGTTGGAGGAATCATTATTTTCCGCGTAATAAGGAGGCACTTACTTGCTGCGGCCGTGGACCCAGCTGAGACTCTCCACGTACAGTATACTTCCGATGGAAGTCATTCCTTGACCACGTTGACCTCGTCGTGTTCCGTTGCATGCATGCGTCCATGGGCGTGGTGCGTCCCCATTGTTAGCCTCTCACGCATAGTCATCTTCCGATGACTCTCGGTTGTTGACCACGTTGACCACACCGTGCCGAGCGCACCCAGACTGGAACGACCCGGAGATGGGGAAGACAGGGCAGTGGAGTCGCAGATGGAGAGGAGTGGGAAACTTCACTGGTTCGGGTGTGCGGCAGCATAGCCATGGTGCCGCCCACGGGAGACAGGAGCAAGAACAGAGGTTGAGGAAGGAGCATGGCTGTTGGATTAACATCCAACGGTCCAGCTGCTAGAATCATTTGTTGAATAAGTTGACAAAGCCGTGCGTACATGTCCGCTTAGTAGGCCCACAAGTCAGTCACCAAATCTAACGGGTCCCAGCTGTCAACAGGATGAATAATTTTTTGCAAAACAAGGAGGCACTTCCTTTCGTGCGAAGATACAGCCGGTGGGTCCCAGCTGTCAGGTGGAGGAAACATTTTTTTCAGCTTAATAAGGAGGAACTTTCCTTGCGTGCGACCATGGACCTCGTGGGTCCCAGCCGTCAGGCTCTCCACGTACAGTCCTCTTCCGATGACTCTCGTTTGTTGACCACGCCACACCGAACGCAGTGAGGCGGTGGACGACGGCGAGGCCCCGGACGTGAACGACTCGGAGATGGGAAAACGCGGCAGTGGAGTCGCAAATTGAGAGGAGGTGAAGGGTTATACCTTGTTCTGTTGCGGCATGGGTCTGTAGTCTATGGAGAATAACAGGAGGTGTCAAGGGGTGGAGGGATAGCCTGGCCGGCGGTGGGGTAGCGCTTCGCAGCGATGCGTGCTAAGCAGAGCCGCTAGCCGCCGGAGGCCGGACCAGGCGGTCCCGGCGATGCTGGAGGAAGAAGACGAGAGATTGAAGGCGCATGCCGGCCGTTGGATATAAATCCAATGGCTGTGGATGACACAATCATTTGTTGACCAAGTTGACAACGCCTTGCGTAGGCTTCGACCTATTGGCCCACATGTCAGCCTGCAAAAATGTGGCATATATTTAACCCATGTTTTCTAGAATGTACAGTCCATTTGCTGGGCTGGATGAACAAATAATTTCGCATCAATCAGGCCCATTTATATTTTCTAAGAAATCCCAGCCCATTTGCACTTCCTTGAAATACACGTATTAGGTGGGCTCGTTATATATATAATGTTATGTTAGAAGGAGCAATTAATATCAAAGAATAAATCGGAGAGGCACATTATATATATATAATTAAGAAATTAGCGAGTTATTGCTCAAAATAAAATGAGCGCGTTATTATTAAATTGGTCCTTAAAATCTTCGCAAGCTTTTGTACGCAATCACCAGGATTTTCCTTGCGTGTGAGTCAAAAACAACCAGGATTTTCCTTGCCAACTTCCGTTAAACATTTACTTTTATAAGTTAATAACACGTGGGATGTTTTTATAATGTATATATAAGTCTCTATAAAATATATGATAATAGTAACAATATAAATATATATAATGTGGTTAGAAGGGAAAACATAAATTGGACACATCATTAATTTTATAAGAGACCTGTGTTTTATACCCCACAGTAGGCATACTAACAAGTTCACACACAAATACAACAGAAAAGGTAAACATTCATATCAAACTCAGGTTCACAGGACACGTTCATATTCATAGCCAACATTCACTATCAACAACTCAAAAGATTCATATATACACAAGCTCAGCATATCTATGCATCCAAATGATTGATAGATCACACGACAATATTCATACATAATTCACAAAAAGATTCAGATATACACATGTTCAGTATGTTTATGCATGCAAATGATTGAGATCACAGCCAATATGATCCATGGACGAACTTTAATTACCTAGGGTACAGACTGGTAAATGGTGTTCAATTGGAGGTACTTCTTGCTAAAATTAGTTCTTGTACGAGTAAACTTTCGAGTACATAAGAGGCAGCACAGACAATCTGAACTTTGCTTGTAGGTTTATCCTCAAATAGTGGCCTCGTGCCGAGGGAGGTTTGAGCAACTTGGCCACTACTTTCATCCAACTAGTTTACTGGCTCATCTTGGTCCTGTATCTCGCCAAAATTCTACATTGCAGACGAGAAAGGAGGCGGTTGAGAAAATGAACCACCCAATTTTTTTGTGCAGTTCAACTGAAATGGAGCATCCTTGGCGTGCAAACTGATTAAGTGCCAGATGAATATACGTGTCAACCAACTTGTCTGGAATCTTTAGACTCCATGCCATATAGTTCGCTACCATCTATGCCGATAACCAAAAGGCACAAGTTGGGACCAAAGACTGGACTGCATTTTTCTGGGCTATGCACCAAGCAATATTTTTGGCGTTCACTCTCCTAATACTTGGAGCTTGACAATTGGTTGACGCCGGTTGATACTCGAATGAATATAGGCACTTCTTGTCAACATCGATGCTTGTCTGAGTGAACTTTGGAGTACATAGCAGCAACATAAGTACCTGTCCATCTGACCATTTTGTGCAGTTCTACTGAAATCACCCGATGTAATGATTTGCCTGCGAGTTCAGGCTCCAAATTACTCCTTTATGAAATCGGAAAACAGTAGCACAATACCAAATTACCAATACATATGACAAGCACAATAATCAGGATAAAGACCAATACCAACCTGTGTGAGGTAGCATATCAATTACTATTTCCTTTGAGTGGAAGCCGAGATAAGCCAAGCGACTGACAGCAAAGGAAGAAAGCAAGCGGAGATTAGCGACTGACATGAAAGGACGGAAGCTGTCGAGGCAATGAAGCACCCAAAGTTTTTGTGCAGTTCCACCAAAATCGAGCATCCCTCATTATCTTGATGGGCACATATATTAAGAGAGTGAGATTACTGTAATAGTGGGACTAGTTGATGAAACATACACTAACAAATAAAAGCACCCTCATTATCTTGATGGGTAAAGTTAGCAACATAGTAGTCTTGCTTAAAGAGAGGTATTAGTTTATTTAATCAGTGCCAATTAGCTCAACTCAACACTCAAAGCATTGCCATTTATCATAGGTTGCAAAACTTTAACGTGCAAAGATAAAGGAGTTTCTCATGACAGTAGCACGATACAAATAGAGATGACAACAAACTAATATGGATGAAGGCCTTAGGCCCGTACCAACCTAAGAAAAAAACTTATTCATGTAGTCCCATAATAGATCATAAAGCACTCACGTGTACCCGCGGGTGCACAAATCGTTATGGCGCCAATATGGATGATGAGGATTGGAACACAGATCTCCCTTTGTGCAGTTCCACCAAAATGAACCAACTGTTCCATTCTGACATTCTAGTTAAACAGCACAAAAGTCACTTCTTTTAAGAAGAGTTTTGTGCATTGCACCAAAAGGTCACAACAGCAACCAGGTGAATTGGATATCCCTGTTTGCACAAAAAGGCACAGAGGAAACAGTCAGAGTCTCAAACAATTACGGGCAAAAAACATTTGGCTAAACTTGTCATTGCTTATAACAGTGGCATGACTTCATTTTTACTAGAGACATTAGATTAAGAATAGCTAAGGCTGCGTTCGGTTCACAGGTTTGGTGCAGGATTTTCGTAGGAACGCAATTCCTACGGTATTCTTTCCCTTCCAACCGTTCGGAACACGGGAAAGGTGAATAGTGTTTCATAGGAAAGCTGGTCTGGTAGTACTGATTCCATAGGATTAGAAACATCCACGCGCTGCTCATTTTTTGGGTGGAAGCCCGAGGCAGGCACTCGCTGCCATGCGTCAGACAGGTTGCTGTGCTGTGTTTCCAGAATAAAAAATCAACCTATGTGTGGTACGTGAGGTGAGGACAAGAGTAGTCACTATGCAGCTGAATAAACAAATAGCATCTCATACTGCCAAGCATGCTACTCTAAAAAAACAAATCTATACATTTTGTAGTCCATCCGAACACATTATCTTGAGAGTTTCCTCTGGTTCACTGTTCCATAGTTTTATACCTACATTCCTTTCCTATTCCTCTATTTTCATCAAGACCTATGTTTTCTGCCCCTTTATTCCGAACAGAGCCTAAATATTTGGTATAAGGGCATGGGACAGTGGGTGCACCAGCAGTCCAGCACCATGTACATAAACAGGGGCATAAAGTGGTGATTCATACTTTGTTGCCCCGAGAAACAAACATCCAAGAAACATATCTGAGTTGGTCCCATTTTTGTTCACTCTAGCCACCTACTCCTATGCGTGGATAGAAAATCTAGTCCTGGTCATACCACTGTGTACAACATTACCCCTATATTTCCCTTTTCGACCAAGAGACCAGTTGGATGACCAGTCTGTACTACTTTCACCCCCTTTCCTTCCTGTTTGTACCAAGTCCTATTACATACTAAATTCCCCCACCCCCACTTTATTTCTTGTTTGAACCAAGTACTCCCTCCGTCCGGAATTACTTGTCATCAAAATGGATGTGTCTAGAACTAAAATACATCTAGATACATCCATTTCAATGACAAGTATTTTCGGACGGAGGGAGTATAGGATTCGACTCCATGAAGTAGCTTTACCTCTAACAATAGAAAAAAATGTGACGTTGGACCATCCGATCGAGAGGGGCTGATACGTCTCCATCGTATCTATAATTTTTGATTATTCCATGCCAATATTCTACAGCTTTCATATACTTTTGGCAACTTTTTATACTATTTTTGGGACTAACATATTGATCCAGTGCCTAGTGCCAGTTCCTGTTTGTTGCATGTTTTTTGTTTCGCAGAATATCCATATCAAACGGAGTCCAAACGGAATAAAAACTGACGGAGATTTTTTTTGGAATATATATGATTTTAGGGAAGAAAAATCCACGCGAGACGGTGCCCGAGGTGGCCACGAGGTAGGGGGGTGCGCCCCTGACCCTCGTGGGCCACCCGTAAGGCGGTTGGTGCCCTTCTTTCACTGCAAGAAAGCTAATTTACGGATAGAGATCGTGTCAAAATTTTAGCCCAGTCGGAGTTATGGATCTCCGGGAATATAAGAAACGGTGAAAGGGAAGAGTCTGAGAACGCAAAAACAGAGAGAGACAGAGAGACAGATCCAATCTCGGAGGGGCTCTCGCCCCTCCTGTGCCATGGAGGCCATGGACCAGAGGGGAAACCCTTCTCCCATCTAGGGAGGAGGTCAAGGAAGAAGAAGAAGAAGGACGGGGGCTCTCTCCCCCTCGCTTCCAGTGGCACCGGAGTGCCACTGGGGGCCATCATCATCACCGCGATCTACACCAACACCTCCGCCATCTTCACCAACATCTCCATCACCTTCCCCCCTCTATCTACAACGGTCCACTCTCCTGCAACCCGCTGTACCCTCTACTTGAGCATGGTGCTTTATGCTTCATATTATTATCCAATGATGTGTTGCCATCCTATGATGTCTGAGTAGATTTTCGTTGTCCTATCGGTGGTTGATGAATTGCTATGATTGATTTAATTTGCTTGTGGTTATGTTGTTGCCCTTTGGTGCCCATCATATGATTGCGCGCGTGGATCACACCCTAGGTTAGTTGTATGTTGATAGGACTATGTATTGGAGGGCAAGAGTGACAGAAGCTTCAACCTAGCATAGAAATTGATGCATACAGGATTGAAGGGGGACCAATATACCTTAATGCTATGGTTGGGTTTTACTTTAATGAACATTAGTAGTTGTGGATGCTTGCTAATAGTTCCAATCATAAGTGCATAGAATTCCAAGTCAGGGATGACATGCTAGCAGTGGCCTCTCCCACATAATACTTGCTATCGGTCTAGTAAAGTAGTCAATTGCTTAGGGGCAATTCCACAACTCCTACCACCACTTTTCCACACTCTCTATATTTACTTTATTGTTTTTTTTATCTAAACAGCCCCTACTTTTTATTTACGTACTCTTTATTATCTTGCAAACCTATCCAACAACACCTACAAAGTACTTCTAGTTTCATACTTGTTCTAGGTAAAGCGAACGTTAAGCGTGCGTAGAGTTGTATCGGTGGTTGATAAAACTTGAGGGAATATTTGTTCTACCTTTAGCTCCTCGTTGGGTTCGACACTCTTACTTATCGAAAACTGTTGCGATCCCCTATACTTGTGGGTTATCAAGACCTTTTTCTGGCGCCGTTGCCGGGGAGCAATAGCGTGGGGTGAATATTCTTGTGTGTGCCTGTTTGCTTTATCACTAAGTAATTTTTATTTGCTGTTATTAGTTGTTCTTTATCTTTAGTTATGGATATGGAACATGAAATACCAAAAAAAATTAGGTGTACTTTCTGCTCATGGAGATTGGGAACCTCCTAAAACCCTCGATGCTGGTTATGTGAAAGATATTATGTACTACTTTAATAATCCTCAGAAAACCCCATTCAATTATGTAATGGGAGTAACGTTGGATCAACGTGAATACTTTAGGGATTACCGCTTGACACAAAAAGGGAAACTATTATGGGATCAAATTCATATATTGAATTGGTATGCTAGGCAACTATGCTTGAGATATGATTATACTTGTTGCTCTAAGGTGAAGGCTCCACACCTTCCCTTTTCATGTGAATGTAATGATAATGAAACCTTAGCTTCTTATGCTAATGGTATATATGATTACTATGATGTGGAACAAATATAAGAATTTGTTGCTTTTAAGGGTGCTTATGAAATTGAATCTTTGTTTGAAAAGCATGAAGCTTATGATGATGATGTTTATAGGCCTGAAAATTTAGCTATCTTAAAATATTGCTATGATAATTATGAATATAATTCCTATATTAATGCGCTTATTGAGAAAGTCTCCGCTGTCCAAGAAGAGATTAATATTTTGCAGGAGTCTATGGAAGAAGAAGTTGATGAAACTGTGAGCTCATTGGATGAAAAAGATGAGGAAGAGAGCGAAGAACAAAAGGAGGATGAGCGGATTAGCTACCCGTGCCCACCTTCTAATGAGAGTAACTCTTCAACTCATACATTGTTTAATTTCCCTTCGTGCTTACCGAAGGATGATTGCTATGATGATTGTTATGATCCTGTTGATTCTTTTGAAATATCCCTTTTTGATGATGCTTGCTGTACTTGTGGCCAAGATGCCAATATGAATTATGCTTATGGATATGAACTTGATATAGTTCCTTATGTTAAACATGAAATTGTTGCTATTGCACCCACACATGATAGTCCTATTATCTTTTTGAATTCTCCAAACTACACTATATCGGAGAAGTTTGCTCTTATTAAGGATTATATTGATGGGTTGTGTCTTACCATCACACATGATGATTTTTATGAATATAATATGCATGTGCTTGCTCCTCCTACTTGAAATTATTATGAGAGAAGAACTATATCTCCACCTCTCTATGTTTTCAATACGATAAAATTGCAAAAAACTGTTTATACTATGCATTGGCCTTTACTTTGTGTGCATGAATTGTTCTTTTATGACATGCCGATGCATAGGAAGAGAGTTAGACTTCGTCATTACATTATATATGTTACTTTGTGCTCACTACTAAATTACAAATCATTGTTAATTAAAATTGGCTTTGATATACCTTGGGATCCGGGTGGATTCATTACTTGAGCACTATATGCCTAGCTTAATGGCTTTAAAGAAAGCGCTGCCAGGGAGACAACCCGGAAGTTTTAGAGAGTCATTTATTTCTGTTCTGTGCTTTTATAAAGTTTAGAAATAAAAATAATGTGACAAGGTTTGCCTTTAGGATGTTTACATTTGCTTGATGGTTTGTACGATGCAGGACAGAAACTTTGGCTGTAGTGCACAATTTTACATTTTTAGCTAGAACGTCAAATGGTTCTGATTATTTTTGCTCTGTCTTCCTATACAAATTGTTTATTTTTCCTAATTTTGGTAGAATTTTTCAAGTATCATAAGTATGGTGAATGTTCAGATTATTACAGACTGTTCTGTTTTAGACAGATTCTGTTTTTGATGCATAGTTTGCTTGTTTTGATGAAACTATTGATTTATATCAGTGGATTAAGCCATGAAAAAGTTATATTACAGTTGACACAATGCAAAAACAAAATATGAATTGGTTTGCAACAGTACTTAGAGTAGTGATTTGCTTTATTATACTAACGGATCTTACCGAGTTTTCTGTTGAAGTTTTGTGTGGATGAATTGTTCGATGATTGAGAAGGTTTCGATGTGAGAAGAAGGAAGAGAGGAAAGATCTCAAGCTTGGGGATGCCCGAGGCACCCCATGTAAATATTCAAGGAGACTCAAGCGTCTAAGCTTGAGAATGCCCCGGAAGGTATCCCCTCTTTCTTCAACAAGTATCGGTATGTTTTCGGATTCGTTTCGTTCATGCAATATGTGCAATCTTGGAGCGTCTTTTGCATTTAGTTTTCATATTTATTTTATGCACCATGCTGGTATGAGATAGTCCTTGGTTTATTTATAGAATTCTCATTGCACTTCACTTATACCTTTTGAGTATGGCTTTATAGAATGCTTCATGTGCTTCACTTATATCATTTCAAGTTTGGATTGCATGTTTCTCTTTACATAGAAAACTGCCATTTGTAGAATGCTCTTTTGCTTCACTTATATTTGTTAGAGCGTGGGCATATCTTTTGTAGAAATAATTAAACTCTCTTACTTCACTTATCTCTATTTAGAGAGAAGATAGGAATTGGTCATTCACATGGTTAGTCATAAAATCCTCCTACATAAAACTTGTAGATCAGTGAATATGATATGTTTGATTCCTTGCAATAGTTTTGCGATATAAAAATGGTGATATTAGAGTCATGCTAGTGGGTAGTTGTGGATTAGTAGAAATACTTGTGTTGAGGTTTGTGATTCCCGTAGCATGCACGTATGGTGAACCGTTATGTAACGAAGTCGGAGCATGATTTATTTATTGATTGTCTTCCTTATGAGTGGCGGTCGGGGACGAGCGATGGTCTTTTCCTACCAATCTATCCCCCTAGGAGCATGCGCGTAGTACTTTGTTTCGATGACTAATAGATTTTTGCAATAAGTATGTGAGTTCTTTATGACTAATGTTGAGTCCATGGATTATACGCACTCTCACCCTTCCACCGTTGCTAGCCTCTCTAGTACCGCGCAACTTTCGCCGATACCATAAACCCACCATATACCTTCCTCAAAACAGCCACCATACCTACCTATTATGGCATTTCCATAGCCATTCCGAGATATATTGCCATGCAACTTCCATCATCATCATATACATGACTTGAGCATTCATTGTCATATTGCTTTGCATGATCGTAAGATAGCTAGCATGATGTTTTCATGGCTTGTCCGTTTTTGATGTCATTGCTACGCTAGATCATTGCACATCCCGGTACACCGCCAGAGGCATTCATAGAGTCATATCTTTGTTCTAGTATCGAGTTGTAATATTGAGTTGTAAGTAAATAAAGTGTGATGATCATCATTATTAGAGCATTGCCCTAGTGAGGAAAGGATGATGCAGACTATGATTCCCCCATAAGTCGGGATGAGACTCTGGACTTTACAAAAAAATAAAAGAGGCCAAAGAAGCCCAAATAAAAAAGAGAGGCCAAAGAAGCCCACCAAAAAAATAAAAAATAATAAAAAACAAATGAGAGAAAAAGAGAGAAGGGGCAGTGCTACTATCCTTTTCCACACTTGTGCTTCAAAGTAGCACCATGTTCTTCATATAGAGAGTCTCTTGAGTTATCACTTTCATATACTAGTGGGAATTTTCATTATAGAACTTGGCTTGTATATTCCGATGATGGGCTTCCTCAAATGCCCGAGGTCTTCATGAACAAGCAAGTTGGATGCACACCCACTTAGTTTCAGTTGGAGCTTTCATACACTTATAGATCTAGTGCATCCGTTGCATGGCAATCCCTACTCACTCACATTGATATCTATTTATGGGCATCTCCATAGCCCGTTGATACACCTAGTTGATGTGAGACCATCTTCTCCTTTTTGTCTTCTCCACAACCATCATATTCTATTCCACCTATAGTGCTATGTCCATGGCTCACGCTCATATATTGCGTGACAGTTGAAAAGGTTTGAGAACGTCAAAAGTATGAAACAATTGCTTGGCTTGTCATCGGGGTTGTGCATGATGTGAATATTTTGTGTGGTGAAGATGGAGCATAGCCAGACTATATGATTTTGTAGGGATAACTTTCTTTGGCCATGTTATTTTGAAAAGACATGATTGCTTTATTAGTAGGCTTGAAGTATTATTGTTTTTATGTCAAATGATAGACTATTGCTTTTAATCACTCGTATCTTAATATTCATGCCATGATTATACATATGATGAAGATTATGCTAGGTAGCATTCCACATCAAAAATTATCTTTTGTATCATTTACCTACTCGAGGACGAGCAGGAATTAAGCTTGGGGATGCTGATACGTCTCCGTCGTATCTATAATTTTTGATTGTTCCATGCCAATATTCTACAAATTTCATATACTTTTGGCAACTATTTATACTATTTTTGGGACTAACATATTGATCCAGTGCCCAGTGCCAGTTCCTATTTGTTGCATGTTTTTTGTTTCGCAGAATATCCATATCAAACGGAGTCCAAACAGAATAAAAACTGACGGAGATTTTTTTTGAAATATATATGATTTTTGGGAAGAAAAATCCACGCGAGACGGTGCGCGAGGTGGCCACGAGGTAGGGGGGCACGCCAGCCCCCCTGGGCGCGCCCTTGACCCTTGTGGGCCACCCGTAAGGCAGTTGGTGCCCTTCTTTTGCCGCAAGAAATCTAATTTACGGATAGAGAACGTGTCAAAATGTGATCCCAATCGGAGTTACGGATCTCCGAGAATATAAGAAACGGTGAAAGGGAAGAATCTAAGCACGCAGAAACAGAGAGAGACAGAGAGACATATCCAATCTCGGAGGGGCTCTCGCCCCTCCCGTGCCATGGAGGCCATGGACCAGAGGGGAAACCCTTCTCCCATCTAGGGAGGAGGTCAAGGAAGAAGAACAAGGAGGGGGGCTCTCTCCCCCTCGCTTCCGGTGGCACCGGAGTGCCACCGGGGGCCATCATCATCACCGTGATCTACACCAACACCTCCGCCATCTTCACCAACATCTCCATCACCTTCCCCCTCTATCTACAGCGGTCCACTCTCCCGCAACCCGCTGTACCCTCTACTTGAACATGGTGCTTTATGCTTCATATTTTTATCCAATGATGTGTTGCCATCCTATGATGTCTGAGTAGATTTTCGTTGTCCTATCGGTGGTTGATGAATTGCTATGATTGATTTAATTTTCTTGTGGTTATGTTGTTGTCCTTTGGTGCCCATCATATGATTGCGCGCGTGGATCACACCCTAGGGTTAGTTATATGTTGATAGGACTATGTATTGGAGGGCAAGAGTGACAGAAGCTTCAACCTAGCATAGAAATTGATGCATACGGGATTAAAGGGGGACCAATATACCTTAATGCTATGGTTGGGTTTTACCTTAATGAACATTAGTAGTTGCGGATGCTTGCTAATAGTTCCAATCATAAGTGCATAGAATTCCAAGTCAGGGATGACATGCTAGTAGTGACCTCTCCCACATAATGCTTGCTATCGGTCTAGTAAAGTACTCAATTGCTTAGGGGCAATTCCACAACTCCTACCACCACTTTTCCACTCTCGCTATATTTACTTTATTGTTTATTTATCTAAACAGCCCCTACTTTTTATTTACGTACTCTTTATTATCTTGCGAACCTATCCAACAACACCTACAAAGTACTTCTAGTTTCATACTTGTTCTAGTAAAGCGAATGTTAAGCGTGCGTAGAGTTGTATCGATGGTTGATAGAACTTGAGGGAATATTTGTTCTACCTATAGCTCCTCGTTGGGTTCGACACTCTTACTTATCGAAAACTGTTGCGATCTCCGATACTTGTTGGTTATCAGGGGCTGAGAGGTAGAAAATGATGCACATGCAGCGATATAGCGAGCTGGGGAAGTAGAGCTAAGGAGGTTTCGAATGAATATATACCTGAAGGTCGTCGGGATGTGGATAGGTGGGCGGCGGGAGGCCGGATCCGCCCACAGGCAACGACGAAGGGATCGGAGGACCTCCCGCACCGGCGCTCGGCCAGAGATAACGGTGCGGCCGGCAGTGGGTATCCTCCCTCGCTGTCGAGGACGGCCTAAACAGTGCCCCTCCTCGCCTTCACCGGCGGAGGGGGATACGTCCGGATCTGTAACCAGCGGTGAGGATAGAAAGCCAGTGTTTTTTGAAGGGAGAAAGGCAGTGTTACTACCCCTATCTTGTTTAGATCTGGAGAGGATGACAGTGTGTGAATAGAGCAACCCTAGCAAGCAAGCGCGGAGGCTCCGACCTATATATACGTAGTGGGGTAGTTTTCCTTTTTCACTCCATCAAAACAATCGTTTAAAATTGTGTACTACTACATGCGAGGTCGCGGTTTTTTAGTTGTTGATTGTTTTTTGAGATAGCTAACCGCTTGTTCCAAGTGGTGTTACGGTGTGCCAGGTCACACTTTGTATCGTTCAAGTCTGGTACTACAAGTCCCTCCATTAAATGAACAACCACCCCCTCGTAAAAATTGTGAACAAGCCCACGGCTAAAATTAGCGGAAACGTGGGTAGCCCCAACATGCATTATTATTTATATTTTCTACTCCCTCCGTTCCTAAATATAAGTCTTTTTTATTAGCCACACCTAAGACAAGAATTTTTTTATTAGCAGTGAACTCCACATGTCATAGACACAAAAATTGTGGCAAGATTCCCTTAGGAAAGCCGAAGTGTGTCTAACAATTTGAGCAACTTAGGTTAGGCAAGTGTGGAAAGTGTGGGAAAAATAATGTGGCAACATAAGACAAACATAGTCATAATCCAAACAGCCCCGTAATTTTTTGTGACATGCATAAAAATTTGGTTAGTTAAATTTATAGTCAAAATTTGGCAAGGTGCATCAGATCAACACATGCAAGTATCAAAAGTAAAGTCACGACATGCATGCATGCATTGTAATCCCTTCGTTTCCAAATATAAGTCTTTTTAGAGATTGCAATAAGTGACTACATACGAAGCAAAATATGTCTACTCCTACATAGGAAGTAGCCCATTTTAAATGTGTAAAAAGACTTATATCTAGTGCAGTGCTTCGATGTGTCGCGTCAACTCGTACAAGACCGAGAAATTTTATTACTACAACGCCCTCTCCCTCGTGGACCGAGCTCCGGTGCCTTAACTGCACCTGCCTTTGGCTGCATGACAGGAGGGCCAACCACCTGTTGGGCCCACCTATCATAGACACAAAGGAAGGAGCAGTAAGTAGAAGCTTTTGCTACACGCTATCCCTCCCGCACGAGGTGGATGGACATGCAGCAGTGGATTCCATACTGTAGAAGTAGGAGTAACATCATTGTTCGTCTTCTTGAAGAGGCGAAGAGCCAAGCGCAACCCGAACGTGGCAGTTGCGAACGCTCGCGTGGTGCGGTTCCTTGGAGTACTAGCCAGGCTCTTGCATGAGACAAAATTGCTATTATTTAACAATTAAACTCCATTATCCATTGGTTGATACTCATTCTGCATAGGTCCACGCGCTTAGCACCGTTTCCTCCTGGGGTCACCAATGTTTATTTGCTAATTAATAGCATTGCATGCAATGAACTAGCCATTGCAAGTCATTAAAAGCATGCACACCTCTAATCTCTTATTGGTTGATATGTCAAGAAACAAGAAACAAGATAGAAGTTAATGCACCGTGCCTAAGTGTTTTGGGACTATTTGGTTTTTGTAAGATGACTTACACACCTAGACGGAGGGAGTAGTATAGCCCTGTAAACCGGAAAGGAGTATTTGCCTTTCTAGAGATTTCAACAAGTGACTAGACTACACCGTGTGCAGGACTCCCCCCCCTTCCGGTTTATAGGGCTCAAATCTCAAATCTCATGAACCAAGGCATTTTGCGATTGGAGGAATGTATCTCGTACTTTACAAAACTACCCTAATTAAACTCATGCATTAATTACGTAGTTCTCTTGTTTTCCTCTCCACCTTGGTCGCCATGCACAATATTGAGCACTCCTACATGACTAGTCTCTCTATCTACATGCGAGACATTTCAAAGCATCCGGGCCTGCGTGCCATCCACCAAATCACAGCGAGGTGCTACAGTCGAGACTCAACTGTCACCCCGATGTGGCCGTCATGACCCGTCATATCACAAAACCCACACCTTTACCAGTAGTGGTAAGGTGGCCTCCAAGTTGGACTAGACGAAGCAACCATCATTTCACCGGAACGCTCGTTCAAGCCCTTTCTTCCCTTTCTTGAAGAAAACCTCACTCTAGGCTACTCACTTCTGCCATTTTTCTTCTGTACCGACGAAGGAAAGGTGGGCGAATCAGTTATGCTGCTATATTTTCATTCCAAGAATCTTCTTTTTGCGAAGCACCGACCGATTCTCGCATCCTATTCTTTTCCCGTTTTCATTGTGATTGTGGTTTCCTTTCGATTGCTTTTTGTTTGTCAGTTCATTGATGGATCCTGGAGCACTAGGCAAAGAGTTGCCGGCGGACAACCCACTGGAGACAGCGATCTCCAGGAAGCGAGCACCGACCAACAAGTTGACCATGTTGGCGGGCCAACCCATGGAGACGAAGAACTCCAAGAAACAAGCACTGGCCAAAGAGTTGAGGACGTTGGCGGACGAACTCCTCAATGAAAGTTGGAAGAACAGCAAGGGCCCCACCGTGCCTACCCCAGGAACTCTGATTGCCACCTATGTGAGGCTTAAGACCGAGTTTGAGGAGATAGTCGCCGTTGAGAAGCAGTATTCCCCTGGCAAGGTGATGGCCTCCATCGAGGACTAGGAGATGGCCCCCAGAGGGATGAGATCCCCCGGTGAGCTGCACAAGGTAAAAAATAATGGCTTATTACCATAGTTGTGGTTTTTGATTATTTGCAATGTGCTTGCTAATATGTTAGGGTTGTGCAGGTGCCGGTGGACGTCCTTGATGATTCTGAGGTCGTGGCCCGTCCTGTTGGCATCGCCCCGGAGATCGATTCCGATGCCGCTATCCATCCTGTGGACATCACCCGAGAGATCGATTCCGATGTCGCGGTCAGTCTTGTGGACATCACCCCAGAAATCGATTCCCATGCCGCTGTCCGTGTTGTGGTCATTACCCGAGAGATCGATGACAAGAAATAGTTGGTCACACTAATCCTTCTGGGTAGTTTGCATTGCCCTATGTTTAATTACCAGAATGATGCGTGTTATCAAACCATCTTAGGGCTAGTGCACTGTCTTCTGTGGGCGGATCTTGCTACTTTTGTTTGATAGTGAATCATGCGAACCCTCTCCGAGTTATGGAAACAGATGTATCCCCACCAGCTTTTGATGTAATATATGGCATGCTTAGATGTAAGTTTGAACTGTTTATTATATCAGCAGGGCTTGTTTGATGATTCTTGGTGTTAGTAGTCTAGCTACTGTGCAAGCTATAGTACTTGCAAAACACTCACCAAAGAGAAACGTTGGGGCTGATGAGCTCGTGGTACGCTTATACTTATCCCTCGTCGATTGACCAATAGCCCTAGCTCCTAAAATTGTAGGCTTAGCGATCGATCAGACAATAGTCAACATACATTCAGGCCTCATTTGGTTCATAGGGTAGGAAAATCGTAGCAAAAGTACAGAGAACGTGCAACACAAAATCATAGAAGTGCAGAGACATACTCCCTCCATTCCAAAATAGATGACCTAGGCGGGCTAGTTTGGCCTAGTGGGTTTCAGTGATATGACGTGGTACAGTGTTGTCCAGTCTTCGCGTGTGGTAGCAGTATTGCGGGTACAGTAAGTTTTCTTGAAGAAGCGGAATTCAATGAAGTCATGATGGTTCCTTTGTCTAAACAACTTACAGTGGGAAAGGTTGGGCCTGCGATACGATCGGGGTAGACCAAGATAATTTTGTGCATGGCAGGTGGACCAGGATGGTCGACGTCCCACATGTCGGTGAATGAAAGTATTCTTTCCGATATAGAGGACGAGCAATGAGTATTCATTGTTTATTTTTGATGAAAGCTATTGTCTCCACTGTTACGACGGGGGAGTGTGAAACACGGCAGCCCAGTGAACTTGGCATGTGCACCACTCCCTCCTTCCTCATGTAATGCCCAGGTTACAACTTTTTCTCACTTTCTCTCTATCTATTTCCTCTCAAATGTTTTTTACCTTTCTTTTTTAAGACACAATTGTTTTTATGCCTTTTTTAGAATTATTTTTTATACCTAGGAGCACGTGTAGAGACGGGCTCTTGTAGAGCCCACTCCTTGACTTTGTCAATGCCTCTCTCTCCTCCACATAAGGAGTACTACTTGCTATGCATGCATGCGGCGAGCAGCTGGCGTCTTGAGGGGCCAGGGCGGTGAGAGCGGGCTCCGGAAGCGGTCTGGACTCCAGCATGGCCCACCTCACATTATCACCATATATTTCTTGGAGTCCGTGCGTGGCGGGCGGGCGATCTCTTCTCTCTCCCCCGTTTATCTCTTCTCAGCCGACGCCCGCCGAGCGATTAGATTTCAGCTATCGACGGTTTATTCAATTACGGTCCCACATGTCAGTGAAATTGCAAGACAACGCGTGACCCCTCTGGTGAGCAGCGTGCGAGCCGGACTGTCGGGGTTGCGACATGCACGAGTCGTAAGTGTGCCCCCTTTTGCTTTAGAACTTGCGAAGCGCAACATTTTCGCGCGATCGATCGATAGAAATCCAGAACAAAATGATGAGGGCGGTGCTTTCCCGCTTTTTAGGCGGGCTAGTTCGTGTGATATGACGTGCTACAGTGCCGTCCACTTGCTCCATTTTTATGTAAGAAAGAGTTTACACTCTTATGCAGGAGGAGTGCGAAACACCACGGATCTGATTTTGATCGAGGGATAACTATTCCCTGCCAAATAATGGAGGATTGTTAGCGATTATAGCATGATAGTCAGGGCATCTCCAGCGCTGGCCCACAAATTTACACCGGCATCTGTCCGAGGACACTGATGGATGCCATCTGATGCTGCCCGCATACCTTTCGACAACTATATGAACTAACCGGACGAAACTAATGCAAACAAAGCAAATTTCAAATTAACCGGATGAAATTCATTACATTTCGAAAAAATTTCCTACAAACTGGACGAAATTCATTACATATTTCGCACAAACTGTACTAAAACCTACTGTAAACCTAATCTAAACGATCGTCGGCGCCCGACCACCATGTCCGGCCATGAACCCGAGAAAGCCGGCCATTGCCTTTGCCTCCTCCTCATCCGCCTCGATAACCTCCTCCTCCGGAGCACAAGGTTCTGAATATTTCCGCCTCCACGTCGCTGTCAAGCGGCTAATCGGCCGCCGATGTTTACCCCACCAAGCTTGGCGTCGACTGAGTGGAGTAGCGGTGGCCTTCCCGGGACCAGAGCGGCGGCGACCTACCGTGTACTACTCTTCCTCGCTGCCGGTTGCGCCCGCGCACGCGCGCCGACTTCGTGGTCGTGGTGGCGGAGGGCGGCCCGGGGGGGGGGGTGCCAGCGATCTCCTTCGTTTGCTCCTGCGACAGTACGTCGAAGAGAGCTTTGGAGCGCGCCCAGAGCGGTGCCGCCGATGTCCCCCGTCTGCTCCTGCGACAGTACGTCCAAGAGAGCTTCAGAGCGCCAGGAGGCCATGGTTGAAGTGGTGCCGACAGAAGGAAGGGACCGGAGGAGAATAAGTGTGGGTCTTTGGCTATGGCTGGGAGCTGGGGCTCAAGTTAATATAGCGGGCGAATGTCAATGAGCCGCGGCAGACGAATGGACAATTGGCGCCGGAGTAGGTTCGTCGGGCGTGAATGCGGACGCTGCTTTAGTGACTTAACTGCAGATGCGTGTGGGTTACTGACATGTGGGCCCAACGGGCATCTGGCCCGCATGTTAGTGACACACCAATTGCACCTGCAGTTAAGTCCGGTGAATGCGGCATTGACATTCTGGAGAGACGGTGACCGTTTCAGGTGGGAAGTGCATGCTAGCAATGGAAGGGGTTTCGGTGTGCAGTGGCACTAAGATCAGTCGCTCACGATAGTACATACTCCGTACCATACTACCATAGTACCTTCTCTAGCTTAGGCTGTTTTATAGATTGTTGTTGTGATGGACGATATACATGAGCAAGGCGGTCCGAGTATGACCGTTGGTGTTGAGCCAGGTGAATACATGCTCGGCGTTCATGTAGGCCTCCATCAAACTTCTAAACAGTAATGTCAGGCACCGCCGGGGCGCGCAGGTGATGGGCTCGCCGTTTGCGTTGCGCCATGAGCAGGACTTTGATTTAGAGGGCGATGTGCATGCATTAGCATGCTTTGACAGCGTGAGCGTGAGTGTCTGACGCGAAGTATTTCATTTTCGTTTGGCTGACGAGGGTGCGTTGCAGCGACGAGTCCGTGGTTTGATTCCCCACATACGTATAATTTTGGTTTTTACAGTATTTCTTTCTCCATTGACAGGTAGGCCCGCGTAGATAGATAAAGAACACGAGCTGATGAGGCGCATGCGGACTGTTTGACTGGTCAACCAGACAAATAAGGAGCTATACGCTGAGCCAGTGACCGTATAATCACCATATCTCGTATACAAGAGTAAATTACACGATAGTACCACATTTGGGGCGGTGGTGGCGGATTGATACCACTTTTCGTAATTTTTACATGTCAGTATCATGTTTGGGACTGCCTGTTACAAAATAGTCTAAACCGCGTATTGACAGTGTATCTGACCGTTAAGGCCCGCCTGTCAAGTGCTGATGTGGCATGTTCTTTTCCAAAAAAGACCCTTACCTCTTATATAATTACACATCCATCCCTGATTTGGTAAAAGGGCTCTGCTAGGATTTTTTTAAAAAAACCTACACACGCGCCCAGCACGATGCCAGGATTCGAACTAGCGATGGCGGGTTCGCAGCGCAACGTCGCTGCCATTGCGCCACAGCATATTTCCTCTCGACGTGCACGCTTTCATAGGTTGGGCCATTTCGTTTTTTTCCTGTACTTGTTTTTATTCCTGTTTTTTTGTATGTCTCTTTTATCTTTTCTCAGATGGGTATTCTTCGGGACGTACGCAATGTGCGTATCATATATAGAAAAAGTTACACACATTGTGTATATAATGTATGTGTTCGATGAACATTTTTATAGTACGGAAAAAAGTCATCGTATATTTAAATGTTCATCTTATATTTCAATAAGATCATTGTATATTAAAATATGATACACTTTTTTAATATATGATGCAATGAACATTTTTTTAATTATATGATGTGATGACATTTTTTAATATCATATAACCTTTTTCAGTATCGTATAACATTTAATAAGAAAATTTTAATATACACATCTTTTTCATATACGATGAACTTTTTGTAAATAGGGAAACACAAACAAACATATATGTTCACACATTTTTCTTAATATACGGTGTACATTTTTGTATTTATGTTGAACAATTTTCTAATATACGATGAGCATTTTTGTAATTTATGTTGAACATTTTCTTAATACATGATGAGTTATTTTATTTCATTTCTAAATTTATTATGATAACATTTTTTAATACATGTTATCAACTTTTTAATAATAGTGTGTTTACCAAAATATAATAAATATACGAGTAAGTAAAAAAATTGTGTGTTGGGCATATAATTTTTGCAATAGTTGCATATTTGTATAATATAATGAGGTTACACAATAATTGTGCATGCTTGTGGTCCTAGCAAAGACACATAGAATTTGGGCCGTGCATGTAATAGTATCTTCTAAAAAAAGTCCACTTAATTCTTATTAAATGTTAAAATTAAAGGAAATGTTAAAAATCAGACAAAAATGTAATAATATTATAATCAATAATTAAAAAAAGGAAAAATGAGTAATTAACGGAACGTATCCGCGATGGGCCCAACAGCCAGCCCAACATGTTCAAGCTGCTATAAAAGAAATCTCGCATCTTATGTAGCACTTGCGTCCAAGTGGCCTGGTGGTTTGCGCGCGTTGGCTTTGTCTGCGGGGTCGCGGGTTTGAATCCTGCTGGGCACCGTTTTACGTTTAATTTTTATATTTGTCCAGTTTGATGGAAACTTTCAAACAAGGTCGGCGGAGATCCAAACACGGTGGGGGTGTCGCCGACAAAGTCGGGAAGGAGAACGACGGCGTCTGGCCAGCATGTGAGAAGTAGTAGTACTAGTAGTTAGTGTGTGTGCCTGTGTCTGAGTACGAGCATGTACCAATACTACTAGTTACTACTGTAGTTTTTAGAGCAAATTACCAGTACATTAGCCTAGACAAAATGGAAAAATTTCTATCCTAAGCATCAAATGGCATCTCTTTCTCTATAGGAATTGAGATGCATGTCATCTCACTTCCTATGATTTTCATATTCCTATCCTATGAACGAAAGGAGGCCTTTGTTGGAGTAACTACTGTAGCTAGCAGTACTGCCGGTACAGTAGTTTTCTCCAACAAGCGGAATTCAACGAAGTCATGATGGTTCCTTCGTCCGAACAACTTCAAAGTGGGAAGTGGGCCTGTGATTTGACGGCTCATTGGTCATTGTTACTGCGGCGCGACGACCTGGGTGACTCTCCCTTGGAGTTCTGCGTGCATGGCAAGTGGACCAGGATGGTCGACGTCCCACATGTTGGCGAACGGAAGTATTCTTTCCGATATCGAGGAGCAAGGAAACCGCGTGGTATAGTATCAGTGCTGATTGGTTCGCAAAAAAAGTAGTATCACTGCCGATTTATAATTATTTTTTATTTCTGATGAATGCTAGCGTTTCAACTCTTACGGCGAAGGGTGCCAAACACGGCATGTGCTGGATGTCCCACACGTCAGCGAAAGGAGTGGGACATGAACAGCGTGGTAGAGCCCAACGTAAAACAACAGCATGGTAGAGCGTCTCCACTTCTTCCACTTCTGGGTCGGAGACCACACGTAGTAGTACTTAGTGGTATGAACGATATAAAGTGCGACCTGGAGAGAAAGACACGTCTAGTTGGAAGGTCTCGGGGCATACACGTAAACAAATATAAAAGTTAATATGTGCCTCCAACTAATATAGTAGTAGTAGAGTACTTAGGCACGTACTCCATAACATCACCGTTGAGGGAGTCCTGGATTAGGGGGTGTCCGGATAGCCGGACTATAACCTTTGGCCGGACTCTCGAACTATGAAGATACAAGATTGAAGACTTCGTCCCGTGTCCGGATGGGACTTTCCTTGGCGTGGAAGGCAAGCTTGGCAATACGGATATGTAGATCTCCTCCCATTGTAACCGACTCTGTGTAACCCTAGCCCTCTCCAGTGTCTATATAAACTGGAGGGTTTTAGTCCATAGGACGAACAACAATCATACCATAGGCTAGCTTCTAGGGTTTAGCCTCTTTGATCTCGTGGTAGATCTACTCTTGTACTACCCATATCATCAATATTAATCAAGTAGGAGTAGGGTTTTACCTCCAACGAGAGGGCCCGAACCTGAACATCGTGTCCCTTGTCTCCTGTTACCATCCGCCTAGACGCACAGTTCGGGACCCCCTACCCGAGATCCGCCGGTTTTGACACCGACACTGGTGCTTTCATTGAGAGTTCCTCTGTGTCGTCACCTTTAGGCCTGATGGCTCCTCCGATCATCAACAACGATGCGGTCCAGGGTGAGACCTTTCTCCCCGGACAGATCTTCATGTTCGGCAGCTTTGCACTGCGGGTTAATTCGCTTGGCCATCTGGAGCAGATTGAAAGCTGCGCCCCTGGCCATCAGGTCAAATTTGGAAGTTTGAACTACATGGCCGCCATCTGCGGAGACTTGATCTTCGACGAATTCGAGCCACAGCCGGGCGCGCCGCACTGTCAGGATGGGTATGACGTAGCTCTGCCGCCGAACAGTACCCTAGAGGCCGCGCCCGCATCAGCTCCGACCCTTAGCTCCGAGCCAACTGCGCCGATCGAGGACGGGTGGCTGGACACCGCCTCGGGGGCTGCAGTCTCAACGGCGATCGAGCCGAACACCAGCCTCATCCTCTGTGAAGCCCGTGACTCCAAGGTGCCGGACTCTTTTTCGGACTCCGAACCTTTCGCGCCCCTGCCAATCGAATCCGATTGGGCGCCAATCATGGAATTCACCACCGTGGATATCTTTCAGCACTCGCCCTCCGGCGACATTCTGAATTCACTAAGGTCTCTCTCTTTGTCAGGAGAGCCCTGGCCGGACTATGGCCAATAGGATTGGGATGCGGACGACGAAGAAATTCAACGCCCACCCACCACCCACTTCGTAGCCACTGTCGATGATCTAACCGACATGCTCAACTTCGACTCCGAAGACATCGACGGTATGGACGATGATGTAGGAGACGAACATGAACCAGCGCCTATAGGGCACTGGAAAGCCACCTCGTCATATGACATATATATGGTGGATACACCCAAAGAAGGCAATGGCGGCGGAACAACGGGGGACGACCCCTCCAAGAAGCAACCCAAGCGCCGGCGTCAGCAGCGCCGCTCTAAGTCCCGCCAAAGAAAAAATGGTGATGCCGGCACGGGAGATAATAACACCCCGGACAGTGCCAAAGACAATTCCCTCCAGCAAGATTCAGCGCAGGAGGATGGAGAAGCCATCCCCCCCTGAGAGAGCGGCAGACAGAGAAGAAGAGGATGATAATTACATGCCTCCCTCCGAAGACGTGGCAAGCCTCAGCGACGACGAATTTGTCGTGCCTGAGGATCCCGTCGAACAAGAGCAGTTTAAGCGTAGGCTTATGGCCACGACGAGTAGCCTTAAGAAAAAACAGCAACAACTTAGAGCTGATCAAGACTTGCTAGCCGACAGATGGACGGAAGTCCTTGCGGCTGAGGAATACAAACTCGAACGCCCCTCCAAGAGCTACCCAAAGCGCAGGTCGCTACCCCGTTTAGAGGAGAAAGCACTTAAGCCTACATCACCAGTGCATGATGCGGCTGACCGGCCACCTCACGGCCGCGACAGAGAGTCCTCCCGGCCCTCCACTCAAGCCGCACCCTGGCGTCGCTCAAAAAATACCAAGGCACGGGGAAATGCGCTAGACCTGCGAGATATGTTGGAAGACAGGGCAAGGCAAACAAGATTGATCTACGGATCGCGCGGGCGCCCCACGACATGAGACGATAACCGTCACGCCGGATACGGTAAATCCGGCCGGGCCAAACACAGCAGACAAAGCTCATTTGAGCTACGTCGTGATACAACCCAGTACAGAGGCGCCGCACACCCACTATGCTTCACAGATGAAGTAATGGATCATCAAATCCCAGAGGGTTTCAAACCCATAAACATAGAATCATACGATGGCACAACAGATCCTGCGGTATGGATCGAGGATTATCTCCTTCATATCCACATGGCCCGTGGCGATGATCTACACGCCATCAAATACCTCCCACTCAAGCTTAAAGGACCAGCTCGGCATTGGCTTAACAGCCTGCCAGCAGAATCAATTGGTTGTTGGGAGGACCTGGAAGCCGCATTCCTCGACAATTTCCAGGGCACTTATGTGCGACCACCAGACGCCGATGACCCGAGCCACATAATTCAGCAGCCAGAAGAATCTGCCAGACAATTCTAGACACGGTTCCTAACCAAGAAAAATCAAATCGTCGACTGTCTGGACGCAGAGGCCCTAGCAGCCTTCAAGCACAACATCCGTGACGAGTGGCTTGCCCGGCACCTTGGACAGGAAAAGCTGAAATCTATGGTAGCCTTCACAACACTCATGACCCGCTTTTGCGTGGGAGAAGACAGCTGGATGGCTCATAGCAATAACATGACCAAGAGCCCTGGTAATTCGGATATCAAGGACAACAATGGCAGGTCACGTCGCAACAAGCACAAGCACTGCATTAACAGCGACAACGCTGTATATACGGCAGTTAATGCCGGATTCAGAGGCTCTAAGCCCGGTCAGCGGAAAAAGCCATTTAAGAGGAACACTCCGGGCCCGTCCAGTTTGGACCGTATACTCGATCGCTCGTGCCAGGTACATGGCATCCCCGAAAAACCAGCCAATCACACCAACAGGGGTTGTTGTGTGTTCAAGCAGGCCAGCAAGTTAAATGCCGAAAACAGAGACAAGGGGATGCACAGCGACGAGGACGAAGAAGGGAGAGGAAGGGCTTCCCCCCACAAGTGCGGATGGTGAACATGATATACGCAACCCACATCCCCAAAAGGGAGCGGAAGCGTGCACTCAGGGACGTATACGCGTTGGAGACAGTCGCCCCAAAGTTCAACCCATGGTCCTCCTGCCCGATCACTTTTGATCGAAGGGACCACCCCACTAGCATCCGCCATGGCGGATTCGCCGCATTGGTTCTAGACCCAATCATTGACGGATTTCATCTCACTAGAGTCCTTATGGAAAATGGGCATAGATCCCTCAAGGATTAAACCCACAAAAACAACCTTTAAAGGCGTCATACCAGGTGTAGAGGCCAACTGTACTGGCTTAGTTACACTTGAAGTGGTCTTCGGATCCCCGGATAATTTCCGAAGCGAGGAGTTAATCTTCGACATAGTCCCGTTCCGCAATGGCTATCACGCACTACTCGGACGAACTGCATTTGCAAAGTTCAATGCCGTGCCGCACTACGCATATCTCAAGCTCAAGATGCCAGGCCCTCGAGGAGTCATTACGGTCAATGGAAACACCGAATGCTCTCTCCGAATGGAGGAGCACACGGTGGCCCTCGCAGCAGAAGTACAAAGAAGCCTCTCAAGGCAATTCTCCAGTCCGGCTATTAAACGTCCGGACACCGTCAAGCGCGCCCGGAGTAACCTACAACAAGACCGCCTGGCACGTTCCGAGCAAGCATAGCAATACGGCCACAACCCCAGCCCCCGCGAAACTGCGAAATCAGTACTACACGTACATAACTACGCTCTGAAAATACCATGGGCACAGGGGGAGGGGCACGACCACGGCACGCCCAAAAATGTGGCTCAACCGCACTAGGGGCTCCCGATTTTGTCATTATTTCCTACTTTCAGGACTCCACTCTTTGGAAGGCCTGTCCGGCAGTACAATCGCCGAACACACGATGCAACAACCAAGGAGCCAGAAAGCTACGTCGAATTCCCAGGTGGTCTCTATAACGAGCAAAATACCCGTCTTACATACCGTCTCGCAGCTCGCCCCTGGAGGGGGACATGTCAAATAGTCCCATATCTTGCTTATCGCACTATTTGTATCGTTCTACTTTCACAGCAACCTTTTAAAATAAACAATGCTTAGCTTCAGCTTATTATTGCATTCTCTATTCATTTCTTTTTCAATACATATGTTCAGTTATGACATTTAGCACCCGTACACTTTGGTACGGTCCATACGCCAGGGGCTCAAGCACCCCATAATACGACGTGAGAAGTCCGAACACTTTCACAAAGTGGGGCCCTCCGAACTTATATCATTATATGCATCAGCTCCGAATCATGTCTTTGGTCAATACTTGGGTTTGCCCGGCTCCCATGTTTTGGTACCTTACGTTCCGCTATATCGGCTAAGGTAGTGCTAGGAGAACTACTGCGATTGTGCCCCGGTTGAGCCGGGCTAAGCACCTCAGTAGAGAAAGCTAAAACTGACTGTCATAATAGGGCGAGAGCTGGTCGCTGTTCGGGAGGTTTCGAGTCCCTAAAGACTTATGCCTCTTAGAGCGAGGAGTCGACTTTGTCTGGCCTAGGCGTGTATAGCGCCCTGAACCCGGTCTTCCGAACACTAGGGGCTTCGCCGAAATTTAAAATTATAGAATTCTCTGGCTAAGTGAGAGTGATAACGCATTATAGTCCGATTGCCTTGTTCATTGTGCCGAGCACCTCCCTCGAAGGACCCAAGAATGGGAAAAATAGTGCTCAGGTTTATCCCAAACACCCCAGCACTCGTGGCATGGGGGCGGAAGCCAACGACTCACCATCTCTCAGACTCGATAAACGGCCGCATAGAAGGTAATATTTTAAATTAAAACAAGCGTTGCATAGCGCATATGAACAAGTTTTCAGCGCACAGGATAAAACGAACAAGTTCACTCAAATATTACATCTTTGGAACATTAGTCCTCCACAAGGCGGGCGCCCTTCAGGATGCCCTCATAATACATCTCGGGGTGGCGATGCTCCTTGCCATGCGGTGGCCCGTCCTTCACAAGCTTCTCCGCATCCATCTTGCCCTAGTGCACTTTAGCACGGGCAAGCGCCCTACGGGCACCTTCGATGCAGACAGAGCGCTTGACGACTTCAAGCCACGGATAGGCATCCACCAGCCGCCTCACCAGCCCGAAGTAGCTCCTAGGCAGGGCCTCTCCAGGCCACCGTCGAACTACAAGGCCCTTCATGGCCTGTTCGGCCACCTTATGGAGCTCGACCAGTAGTTTCAGCTGGTCGCTCAAGGGCACCGAGTGTCTGGCCTCAGCATACTGAGACCAGAACACCTTCTTCGTCGAGTTGCCCTCCTTGGCCCGGTAGAAGGCGGCGGCATCTGACACGCTACGAGGCAAATCTACGAATGCTCCTGGAGAGCTCCGGATTCGGGTAAGTAACAAGTAATTCACTTTCACGTGCTTGCTTTGCATAAAGAATGCCTTACCCGCCGCTATCTTCTTCATCGCCTCAACTTCCTGGAGGGCTTTCTGGGCTTCGGCCTTGGCAGACTTGGCGCTTTCAAGGGCCGCTGCGAGCTCGGACTCTCGCGTCTTTGAGTCAAGCTCCAAACTCTCATGTTTTTTCATGAGAGCCTGGAGCTCTTGCTGCACCTCGCCAACCCGCGCCTCATGTTTCTCCCGCTCGGTGCGCTCCCTGGCTGCCTTGTTTTCGGCCTCGGAAAGCGCTTGCTTAAGGGTCGCCACCTCAGCCGTGGCCCCTAGGACACCAATAGCGATCATGTCATTTTTTGCAACTGCATCTTTTTAAATATACTCCACAAGGTAGTACTTAACTTCTTTTTCCTCGAGCTCCTTTTTAGCAAGGCCGAGCTCTTGCTCGGACCGCTCGAGGCTCTGCTTCAGTGCATCCACCTCCGCAGTCAGTCCGGCAGAGGCCAACAGCGAAGCTTGCATATGCATATTGACTTAATTATGTTAGACCCCTGCGAATGTTGTTAGATCCTCTATTCGGCTTTTCTTTTCGAATGCCAAACAGAGCACCAGGGGCTACTGTCTATGCGGTAATATTTTCACATATTTTTCACATACCTCAAAGCCTGTTAGCAGGCTGGCACAGGCTTTAGTCAGCCCGCTTTTGGCGGACTGAACCTTCTGGATCACCGCACTCATAATAGTGCGGTGCTCCTCGTCGATGGAGGCGCCGTTAAGCACCTCCAGCAAATCATCCGGTGCCTCTGGTTGGACGGAGGTCACCGGCGTCGTAGGCCTGCCCTTCTTACTAGGGGGCCGCCTGTCGGACTCCGGAACCATTGAAGGTTCTGGTGCGGTGTCCGGCCCAGGGCCGGACTTGGAGCCCTTGGGTTTTTCCCCTTTGCACTTGGAGTCCGGGAGGTCGCCTTGCGGCGCCTCCAGGACCACCTCCTCCTGGCTTGGAACCTTTTGGTACAACACCTCGGCATCGTCCGTAGGGCGGGGGGAGGTAGCAGTCGGAAGTGAAAAACTATTCACATCCGATGAATCCAGGGAGCCGCTCGATGACACGTCGAGCCGGGCTTTGGGCGGATTGCATAATTATATTCGGCGACAGGAGAAGCTGTGCAATAAAGGAACGCCATGAGTCACTCAGGTATCCGAATACTTACGATTTTGCCAGGGGCTTGGCCCTGAGCGGCCACTCCTCTTTGCCGTCGTCGGCGTTGGTGGAGTAGTCCGTAGGAAGGGTCCTCCCTTTCTTGGACCCTCCGGCCTCCCCAGTTGGGGCGACCTTCCTTTTCTTTTCTCCCCCTGCTGGGCAAGAGACCTCTCTTTCCTCCTCCTCGTCTTCGTGGGAGGAGTGCGCCTCAGAGTCATCAGACAATGAGTCCGACTCCACCGGACGCCGGGAACTCTTCCGGGTTCCCGTGGCCTTCTTCTCCGGCACCACGTAAGGTGCGAGAACCAGCAGCTCCGCCAAGCGGGCGTCCGCTGGGTCTTCGGGCAAAGGAGCCGGATAGTTGATCTGTTCAGCCGTCCTCTGCTAGTCCTATCAAAGGCATGGGGGCTTAGATCCCGCATAGAGTCAAACTATGAAAGACAAATATCCTATAAGAGGTAAAAACAGCTTACCGCGTTGGCTTGACGCTGCGCGCTGAATCCGTGATCCTCGATAGCGGATGCGGGAGCCTCGGCGCCCTTGAATAGCACCTTCCAGGCATCTTCGTACGTTGTGTCGAAGAGCCTGCTCAGAGTTCGGTGCTGGGCCGGGTTGAACTCCCACAAGCTGAAATCTCGTTGTTGGCACGGGAGGATCCGGCAGATGAGCATGACCTGGACTATGTTAACAAGTTTGAGCTTCTTGCTCACCAGCTTTTGGACGCATGTTTGGAGTCCGGTCAGCTCTCCTTTTTCACCCCATGGCAGGCCCTTCTCTTTCCAGGAGGTGAGCTGCATAGAGATTCCGGATCGGAACTCGGGGGCTGCGACCCATTCAGGGTCACGCGACTCGGTGATGTAAAACCACCCCGATTGCCACCCCTTTATGGTCTCCACGAAGGAGCCCTCGAGCCATAGGACGTTGGGCATCTTGCCCACCATGGCGCCTCTGCACTCCGCCTGGCGGCGGCCCACTACCTTCGGCTTGACATTGAAGGTCTTCAGCCATAGGCCGAAGTGGGGCTGGATGCAGAGGAAGGCCTCGCACACGACAATGAACACCGAGATGTTGAGGATGAAGTTCGGGGCCAAATCGTGGAAGTCCAGGTCGTAGTAGAACATGAGTCCCCGGACAAATGGGTGGAGAGGAAAGCCTAGTCCGCGGAGGAAATGGGTGAGGAACACCACCCACTCATTGGGCCTGGGGGTGGGGATGAGCTGCCCCTCGTCTGGGAGCCGGTGGGCGATGTCGTCAGACAAGTATCCGGCTTTCCTCAGCTTCTTGATGTGTCCCTCCGTAACGGAGGAGACCATCCACTTGCCTCCCGCTCCGGACATGGCTGGAGAAGGTTGAGGTGGGGAATGCGGACTTGGGCGCTGGAGCTTGAGTGCGCGAAAATGGATGAGCAAAGGAGGAAGAAGGCATGGATGGAAAGGCAGATCCTTATCCCCTTGTATGGGCAGACGAAACTATGCGTCCCCACCAACCCGGTAAAACTCGCTTATCTCCCAAGTGCTGTAATCAATGGTGCGGTTGGGTTACCCACACCCGTATTGATGAGAATCCCGGGATAAGGGGACACGATCTCTGTTTCGACGAGACGTGCCAAGCAAACCGCCTCGCAAAACATGCTAAGGTGGGATAGTAAAAACGGTTCAAATAAAGGCTTGGCTGTGGCGTGATGACATGCTACGGAATACGTCAGCAGATTAGATTTGTGTAAATGTTATTCTCTCTACAACATTATGTGGAACTTATTTTGCAGAGCCGGACACTATCCTTGTGTTCAAAATCTTCTATGAAGTATTCGGAGGAGGAACCCGCCTTGCAATGCCGAAGACAATCTGCACGCCGGACTCATCGTCATTGAAGCCCAGTTCAGGGGCTACTGAGGGAGTCCTGGATTAGGGGGTGTACGGATAGCCGGACTATAACCTTTGGCCGGACTCTCGGACTATGAAGATACAAGATTGAAGACTTCGTCCCGTGTCCGAATGGGACTTTCCTTGGCGTGGAAGGTAAGCTTGGCAATACGGATATGTAGATCTCCTCCCATTGTAACCGACTCTGTGTAACCCTAGCCCTCTCCAGTGTCTATATAAACCGGAGGGTTTTAGTCCATAGGACAAACAACAATCATACCATAGGCTAGCTTCTAGGGTTTAGCCTCTTCGATCTCGTGGTAGATCTACTCTTGTACTACCCATATCTTGAATATTAATCAAGCAGGAGTAGGGTTTTACCTCCATCGAGAGGGCCCGAACCTGGGTAAAAACATTGTGTCCCTTGTCTCCTGTTACCATCCGCCTAGACACATAGTTCGGGACCCCCTACCCGAGATCCGCCAGTTTTGACACCGACAACCGTGCATTGCACGTACAACATTTAGTGGTAGTACGTAGTAAGAGACAAATGTCGCCCAAGAGTTCCCTTCTCGACCTACTTTTAGGTGTTTGGTAGAGTGTATGGAGGGTGCATGAGTCCACACTAGTTTTGCACAAATACACTAGAAGCATGCATGAAGAGGGGTGTTGAGTTGAGCATGCATGAAGAGGGAACAACTATGCTGAGACGAGAACGCAACCAAACACACCCTATATGCCATGCATGTTCATACCATTTGTGACTTTGTACTTCACTTACTTCGCTACATTACTCAGGTTTGTACGTCCACTCCTGGGTACATGTCCGTCCCGTAGTTCCAGTCCCACTGTTCTTCATATAGATGGAACGATCCTTGCATAACACGTGCACCTTGATGCTAGATGTCTCGCGTGTTGGCAAAAGGATGAACAAAGCTCACGTAAAAAAATAGAGTGGAAGAACATGGATTCCGGACGACCGAGAAGGAGCAAGGAACCTCGTGGTGGAGCGTCTGTGTCGGAGTAAATAACCACGGGTAGCCGGCTCCACCTGGCCCTTCTGAAAAAATTATGAGCCGATCCGGCCCTCAAGAACCCAAGACGCGGGGCCGCCTTCCCCTTGCCGGCTGTCTCCCAGGCTGACTATCGGAAGGCGGCCCGACTTCAGCCCTCATGAAGAAAGACGTGGGAGGGCCGGCTCCGAGAAGCCGGCCACGAGAAGGCCGACTCCAAGAGGCCGGCTCCCACCAAGCGGTCAAGATCGTACCCTCAAAGTATGCATCCACATAACGGCGATGTGATGGGGCGTGGCTAAAGTGAAGCCTGCCTCCCCCGAATCCCGGAGCATGCCTCGCACAGTGCGCCGTACGGGGTGGCCATGACCCGTTCGGCGCGGCACTATTGCCATGTTGACCCTGATGTCACCCACGACGGGCTGCCAGCGCGGCCCATGGGCGGTGGGCCCCTTCAGGCAGAGAGATGCCCAAAGGCGGCCATGCCTCCCCTAGTCGGCCCGAGACGGGGCCGGCTCCCCGCAGCCGGCTTGCCCCCTCCCTCGAAGGAGATGCCCCATTAAGGAGGCAAGACGCGGTGAGGCTACAATGATCGCCCACCGGGCGGCGGCGCTGTAGCCATGCTCACCTCAGCGAAGCCCTCGTCACCAGGTCGAGGCAACAGTAACCAGCCACCGACAAGGCCCTGGACAGTGGGGCCTGCCTATCGACCAAGGAGCCGGCAGCCGGCGGGACCCACCAGCCGGCGGGCCCCAGCAGCCGGCGCAGAAGCTGGCGAGCGTAGACACAGACGGCTGGGGCCCACGCCCAGCCGGATTACCATTGTACTCCCGGGGGGTGAGCCTATATAAACCCCCCGGGGCACCCATGCAAAGGGTGGATCCATGCTAGTTTTAGACACCACATAGGGAGGAGAAGAGAGCGAGCCGTGCCCTTCTTCCTCCTCTCGCCAAACAGCTCAAGGAGCATCTTGTAGCCACTCATTCATCTAGTGATCATGCGGAGGGCCCGCAGAGCAGCAGTAGGGGTGTTATCTCCACGGAGAGCCCTGAAGCTGGGTAAGATTCGCCGGCGTGCATGTCTTCGCCTCATCCCGCTTCCAGGCACCGGCGACATCTTACTGGCTCCCGCAATGATAAGCCACCCGTTGGCATATGTCGCACCTACCACCCGACATTTGGCGCCCACCGTGGGGCCAGGTGCACCGTTGTCCGGAGACCTGTTCTGGACGGGAACCCTCTTCCTCCCCAGCGAGCGTAGCCAGCCCGGCACGCCCGATGGCGCTTGCCGCGACGCGCTGCAAGGCATCACCAACGTCTGCGCAGCGAGCGGCCTCGCCGATCTCGTTGACAAGACCCTCATCTCCGACGAGCTCGCCTCTGACGCGGGCACCGACCACCTCGTCAACCTCCTCGGCCATCTCCACGTCTCCGGCAAGCCTGCTGTGGACTTGGAGTCTGTTGGCTCCACCAATCCGATGCCTGTCGACTCCGACACGGCCTCGCTTGACGCTTTCCCCACCGACGTCGCGATCTTCAATGACCCGCTTCCCCGGGCTGATGGCTGCGACGCTGACACCACCGAGGTGATGGTCATCGGCCACGGCGGCGCTTCTGGCGAGAACGCCCATGACGCCCCGCATGCGGTGGCCCACAACTTGTCCATCCCCCTCTCGGCCGATGCCGACGCCGAAGCACTGGAGGCTTGCCGCCTCGCCCTCCTTGCGGAGGGCCGGAAGTTGGCTTCCATGAGACGCCTCACTGAGGCCCACCGGCGTGAAGCCGACCGCGCCGCCTTTGGCATGCCGCCCCCAGGCGGGCCAAGCCGGGCCGGCGTTGTCAGACAGCGCGGCGCTGCCCTCGCCGACACGCTAGGAGTCGACCGCCCAGTCTACGCCACTCCACTCGAGAATCTGCGTGCCGCCCAGGCGGCCGTAGACGAGTTAGACGGACTGGGGGGCGAAGAACTCCCCCACATGACCAGACGCATCCAGCAGCTAATCGATGCAGCCGCGCAGCGGCACGAAGCCAACGCTCGCGCGGAAAGCCCTCCCCCACGCCGAGATCACAGCGCGACGTCTCGGACGCCGACTACGGGTAAAACCCGCGCGCGGCACGAGAAAGAGCCGGCTGCCAGCCGGAGCCGAACCTGAATCTCCATCGAGCGAGATGCAGAAGGCCGTCCCCGGGCCGTGGAGCGGTGGGGCAACCCGCCTCCGCCCCCGCCTCACGGGGAGAGATATCCCACCCCGCCGCCTGTCACGCATCCGACTCTCTGCGGCCGACTAGGTCTCCGCGAAGGAGTCAGCGAGAATGACGCCCGCCATCGGATCAACCGCCTAGCGCGATCCCTGGTGCTAGAAGAAGAAGATGATGTCGGCCCGCCTTGCTTCGGCCCCTGCATCCACGACGAGCCTTTCCCCAAAGGGTTCTCGCTCCCAAGAGACACGCCCAAGTACAACGGCTCCGTGAAGCCGGAAGATTGGTTGATCGACTACTCCACGGCGGTTAGCATAGCAAACGGCAACAGGCGCGTTGCCGTGAAGTACGTGCCCCTCATGCTGCAAGGCACGGCGCGGACCTGGCTCAACAGCCTCAAGCCATACAGCATCAACAGCTGGCTAGACTTCACAGAAGCCTTCGTCCGCAATATCACCAGCACCTACAAGCGGGCTCCAAGCCCAGACAGCTCTCCTTGTGTGCACAAGGCCCTGCCGAGTCCACTCGCGACTACCTCACGCGTTGGGCCAAGCTCCGCAACTCTTGCGAAGGGGTGCACGAGGTGCAAGCCATAGAATACTTCACTGCCGGGTGCCGAGAAGGCACCCTCCTCAAGCACAAGCTCCTCTGCGACGAGCCGACTACCCTCGACGAGCTTCTGGTCATAGCGGACAAGTACGCCACCGCCGACTCCTCAATGAAGACCGAACTCCGGGTAGACGCATCCGGGAAGGTACTCAACCCGGCGCCCAAGACGCCGGCTGGGGACTCCGGCCGACGCCCACACCAGAACGACCACAAGCGCAAGGGCCCCGTGCCGTCCTCCACCAGTCGGCAGGTGGCCACAGTCGAAGACGAGCAGCCCGAAGGGAGGCCCGCACCCAAGAAGCAGAGGGGCGGCAAGCCGGCTTGGCAGCCAGCCTTCTCCTACGAGCAAACTCTCGATGCCCCATGCAAGTTCCACAGCGGCGTGAAGCCGTCCAACCACACAACCCGGAAGTGCCACTGGCTCACCCGAATCTCCAAAGACGAAGGGCTCGCGCCGCCTCCGCCTGCCGGTCCGTCGCCTCTGGCTCCGTAGCCGCCGACCGCTCGGCCTGCAATCGGAGCCGTGCACGATGAGTTCCCCGACGAGCATGCCGCTTATATCGTCTTTACGAGCCAGCCCGAAGACCGGCAATACAGACGCCGAGAGCACCAGGAAGTCAGCATGGTCACGGCCAACCCCGCCGAGCACATGCACTGGTCAAAAAAACCTATCAGCTGGAGCCGGGCCGACCACCCAGAGGTGATGCCATCTCCCGACTCTTATGCGTTTGTTTTGGATGCCACCCTTGCAACGGACAGACGCGCCGCCCGTTTCTCCCGCGTGCTGATAGATGGCAGGAGCAGCATCAACATCCTGTACCGTGACACCCTGGAGAAGCTGAACGTCAAGACGAGGCAACTCATGCCTACTCGGACTGTGTTCCATGGCATTGTACCTGGCCTGTCCTGCGCCCCCATTGGCAAGATCAAGATTGATGTACTCTTTGGGGATAAGGATCATTTCTGCCGGGAAGCTATCTGGTTTGAAGTGGTGGACCTGGAGAACCCCTACCATGCATTGCTTGGCCGCCCTGCCTTGGCCAGGTTCATGGCACTTCCCACTATGCTTACCTCAAGATGAAGATGCCGAGCACCAAGGGCGTCATCACCATAGCCGGCAATTACAAGAAGTCCTCCGAGTGCGCAGCAGCCAGCAGCCGGCTAGCCGAGTCCCTTGTGATTGCCGAAGAAAAGAAGATGTTGGACCGAGTCGTGGCCATGGCCGGCAAACAGTCGGCCTTGTCCCCCGATCCCAAGGAGTATGATGCCCAAGGATCTTTCCAGCCGGCCAAGGAGACGAAGAAGATACCTCTTGACCCCGAGCACCCAGAGAGGTTTGCCGTCATCAGGGCAAACCTAAACAGCAAATAGGAAGGCGAGCTTGCCGATTTCCTCCATGAGAATTGGGACATCTTTGCATGGTCCCCCAAGGACATGCCGGGTGTTCCGAAGGAATTCGCCAAGCACAAGCTACACGTCCGAGAAGACGCAAAACCAGTCAAACAACCGCTCCGCCGACTATCGGAGGAGAAAAGAAGGATTGTGGGAGAGGAGATAGACCGACTTCTGGCAGCCCGCTTCATTATGGAGGTTTTCTTTCCAGAATGGCTCGCCAACCCGGTCCTCGTGTTAAAGAAGAACAACAAGTGGCGCATGTGCATAGACTACACGAGCCTTAACAAGGCCTGCCCCAAAGATCCCTTTGCCCTGCCAAGGATTGATCAAGTGATAGACTCCACGGCCGGATGCGAGCTGTTGAGTTTCTTGGATGCTTACTCAGGATACCACCAGATAAAGCTAGATCGGGCTGACCGCCTGAAGACCGCCTTCATCATGCCATTCAGAGCTTTCTGCTACCTGACTATGACATTCGGCTTAAGAAATGCCGGTGCCACTTTTCAGCGTTGCATGCAGAAGTGCCTCCTCAAGCAGCTCGGCAGAAATGCCCACGTCTACGTAGACGACATTCTGGTGAAGACGGAGAAGCGCGACACCTTATTGGAGGACCTCAAGGAAACATTTGAGAACCTGCGCCGGTTCCAGATCAAGCTCAACCCCGAGAAATGCGTGTTCGGAGTGCCAGCCGGCCAGTTCCTAGGCTTCCTGGTCTCTGAACGCGGCATTGAATGCAACCCAGTAAAGATCAAGGCCATTGAGAGAATGGCGATCCCCACCAAACTTCGAGACGTCCAGAAGTTCACCGGGTGCTTGGCCTCCCTGAACCGCTTCATCAGCCGGCTCGGAGAGAAAGCTCTCCCCCTCTACCGCCTCATGAAGAAGACCACTCACTTCGAGTGGAACGACCAAGCCGACCAAGATTTTCACGAGCTGAAGAAGATGCTGGCCACACCGCCTGTCCTGGCGGCACCGACTGAGAAAGAGCCCATGCCCCTCTACATTGCCGCAACCAGCCGGGTGGTCAGCACCGTCATCGTAGTCCAGCACCCAGAAGAGGGCCGAGCCCAGCCGGTCCAGAGGCCGGTGTACTATTTGAGCGAGGTGCTGTCTACCTCGAAGTAGAACTACCCGCACTACCAGAAGATGTGCTATGGCGTGTACTTCGCCGCCAAGAAGCTGAAGCCCTACTTCCAAGAGCACCCCATCATGGTTGTATGCACCGCCCCGCTTGCCGAAATCATAGGCAGCCGGGATGCATCCGGTCGGGTGGCGAAATGGGCCATCGAGCTGGCCCCCTACACGATCTTCTACTAGCCTCGCACCACCATCAAGTCCCAAGCATTGGCCGACTTCCTCGTCGACTGGGCTGAGACCCAGTACCTACCGCCAGCTCCCGATTCCACTCATTGGCGCATGCACTTTGACGGGTCCAAGATGCGCACCGGATTGGGAGCCGATGTCATCCTCACCTCTCCCAAAGGCGACAAGCTCAGATACACGCTGCAAATTCACTTTGCCGCCTCCAATAACGTGGCCGAGTACGAGGCGCTCATACACGGGCTCCGGCTTGCCAAAGAGCTCGGCATACGCCAAATCCTATGTTACGGCGACTCGGACTTGGTAGTCCAGCAATCATCCGGCGACTGGGATGCCAAGGACGCAAATATGGCAAGCTACCGCTTCCTCGTTCAGCAGATCAGCGGGTACTTTGAAGGATGCGAGTTCCTCCACGTACCGCGAGCCGACAACGAGCCAGCTGATACCCTGGCTCGAATAGGCTCCACTCGGCAGGCAATACCAACCGGCGTCTCTCTGCAACGTCTCCTCAAGCCGTCTATCAAGCCGTCTCCAGAGTCCGATTCCATCTTCGTGCCGCCTGACCTCGACGCGGCCGGATCCGGCTCGAAGAACCAAGCAGGTGACCCGGGGACTTCGATAGTCGGCCCGGGGACGTCAATAGGCGGCTCGGGGACTTCCGTAGTTACGCCCGACCCAGGGACTGCCACACCCGGCTCGGGGACTGTGGTAGTCGGCCCGGAGACTGCACCAACACAATAGGCGGCGGCCGACTCCAGCATTTCACCACCCAGCCCGCCTGCCCTGGTCGCAGTAGCCGTGTTGGCAATAGAAGAAGTCATAGCTCCATCATGGGCTCAGTCCATCCTCAACTTCCTAATAAACCAAGATCTACCGACTGACGAAACAGAGGCAAGACAAGTCCAACGCCGAGCCGGAGCATACACAATCATCAACAGAGAGCTCATCAAGCGCAGTGTCACTGGAGTCCTCCAGCGATGCGTCGAGCAAGAGAAGGGCATTGCAATCCTCAGAGACATCCACCAAGGAGAATGCGGCCACCATGCGGCCTCAAGATCACTCGTCGCCAAAGCTTTCCGCCATGGTTTCTTTTGGCCGACTGCTTTGGATGATGCCAAGGAGTTAGTTAAACATTGCAAAGGGTGCCAACTCTTCAGCTCCAAGCAACACATGCCGGCTTCGGCACTCAAGACCATTCCCCTCACTTGGCCCTTCGCCGTTTGGGGACTGGACATGGTGGGCCCATTCAAGACGGCGTGCGGCGGCATGACACATCTGCTTATCGCCATGGACAAATTCACCAAATGGATTGAGGCAAAGCTGATCAATAAGCTGAATGGGCCGACTGCCGTGACATTCATTGCAGATATAACAACTCGGTACGGCGTGCCACATAGCATCATCACCGACAACGGCACGAATTTTGCCAAGGGAGCATTGGCACGTTTCTGCGCAACGCAGGGCATCCGGTTGGACTTAGCGTCCGTTGCCCACTTGCAGTCAAACGGCCAAGTCAAGCGAGCCAACGGCCTTATCCTTTCCGGCATCAAGCCCCGACTGGTCGTACCATTGGAACATTCGGCCGGCTGTTGGCTTGATGAGCTGCCGGCCATCCTCTGGAGTCTGCGCACTACCCCAAACAAGTCAACTAGCTTCACTCCTTTCTTCCTCGTGTATGGTGCTGAGGCGGTCATCCCAACTGACATCGAGTTCGACTCGCCTCGGGTAACCATGTACACGGAGGCGGAGGCCAAGGAAGCATGAGAAGACGGCGTCGACCTGCTGGAAGAAGGCCGACTGTTAGCCCTCAGCCGCTCCGCCATCTATCAGCAGGGCCTGCGCCGCTACAACAGCCGGAAGGTCAAGCCAAGATCCTTCCAAGAGGGCGATCTTGTGCTCCGGCTGATCCAGCGAACAGCCGGCCAACACAAGCTCTCGGCCCCTTGGGAGGGCCCCTTCGTCATCAGCAGAGCTTTAGGCAACGACTCCTACTACCTGATCAACGCACAGAAGCCGAAGGCACGAAAGAGACATGACTCCGGCAAGGAGTCGGAACGACCATGGAACACCGACCTCCTCCGAAGATTTTACAGTTGAAATGCAGTATGTATCATGCTAACTTTTGTACTAAGTACGAGACAATAGGCCCCCCGAGGAGAGCTTGGGGACTGCCATCTTTTATCTATAAATGAAGAGTATCATGCTTATGATCATGTCATTACATTCACTTTTTTCGTCCGGCGCCGGGTTCGACTAGTCGGCCCGGGGACTGGCCGCCTCGAGTTATATTAGAAGTCCTACCCGCGGTCAGACAAGTAGTGTGCCGGCACCCAAGCCTTCTCTTGCCAACAGTCACAGTTCGAAGAAACCGGCTGTCCGGCTGGCAAGAGTTAAAGGCAGGAAAGGGCGCCCACACGAAAAACGGCTAGGGACTAACAGACTAATATAATAAAAGCCGCATTTTCTCCCACCACCGACCGACTACTAGAGTAGCCAGCCGGCCGGCTTCCATTCACCTCGCTTCAATCTAAGAAAGCTCGAGTACTTGCCTTCCCAAAAGGGGAAGGCGGCAAAGGAAACAGCCTAAGGATAAAAAGCATACGCGAATGGAAGCCAAGCACACACACGATCATATTTACACAAAAGACCTTCGAAAGGCCAGCATTCAACATAGTTTGAATACACCCCCAATGGGTGGAACTGCGCAAGTTTAATAAAAATTGTTCAAAAAGTAACAAGCAGGAAAAGCAAGGACGGCAGATTAAGCCAAGGGAGCGACTGGCGAGTCGGGCAGGTCGGTGGAGACGGCAGCGCTGGCTGGAGGAGTGGCCGGCTGGCGAACCTCGGCATGATCACCACCTCCCGCAGAGGGCGTGCTAGCACGCGCCTCGTTGCTGGAGGCACGGTCGGGCTGGGGCTGGCTAGCCGCTTCACTGGCCGGCTCGATGTCTTCGCCTTCCTCCCCTTCGTTGTCTTCACCTTCATCGCTGGAAGCGATCTCCTCTGCCGAGTCCTCACCCGCTGCCGGGTCCAGCCCGAACCACTCCTCCGGCTGGGCAACGCCGTCATCATTTATTTTAGGAGCGAAGACGCTAATGTTAGTGCACTCGGCGATCGTCGAGGCACGCTGAGCGATAGCCGGCCGCACCTCCTCCATCTCCTCGTCGGCCTCCAGCCGCCAGGTGCGCAGCTGGCCCAGGTTCAGCCCGGGATACCAGGCTCGGACGAACTCCAGCGCCCACCCAGCTCCAAGCCGGGCCGCCAATGCCTTCCAGGCCTCGAAGCGGCCAACCGCAACCTCCAGCCAGTCGGCAGTCTGACTCGGGGTGCGGGGAATCGTTTTGCCTGGCCAGAGGGCGGCCAACACCTGTGCCCTGGCGCGCTGGAGGCGGCGGAGCATGCGGTGAGCCGGCTGCAGCCGGGCTTGGACCGCCAAGAGTTGCTTCTCAAGCGTCCGGCGCAATTTCAGCCCCCGCCTGCTGGCGCGCCTCGCGATGGGCCTCGATAGTTTGGGTGGCGAAGACGGAGTAGCCGGGAAAGTAGTCTGCACAGAGAACAAAAAGCAGCACAAATCAGAACACAAATCAGGGGGCAAGGGGCAAGCAAGGAGTGAGGAAGGCGGCTTACCATCGATCAGATCCTCAATACGACCGAAGCCCTCGCTCAGCGCTTGTTTTGCCTCAGCCCAGCCCACCGCTTCGGTCTCGAACTCGGCCTTCAGGGCGTCCTCGCTGTCCTGCGCCTTCTTCAGGGCTGCCTTGTGGCTCTCCTCCTGGTCGGCCAACTTCTTGGCCAGGCGGTCATGCTCCAGGACCAAGGCGTTGTACTTGGCTTCCTTGGCATGAAGGGCGGCCTGGGCCCCGCTGAGCTGCCCCCTCAAGTCGGCATTGGCTCCTGCAAGCATGAAGACAAAGGAAAAATCAATAAGGAAGAAGTCGTCAAGGAAGATCCGACCCGACTACCCAGCAGTCGGCCCGAATCTCGGGGACTACACCCAGTGGGTGCGCTGACGCGCCCCCACAGGAGATGAACGAAACAAAGCACGCACTCCGGCTGCTGGTCAGGTCCTCGGTTTTCTGGCCCAGCTCCTGAGCCTGGGAGTTGAAGGCAGCAGCGCGGAGGTTATGATACTCCTAGAAGATCAGACATGAGGCGAGGATAAGATAGTTGTCAGGACCTAGTAAGTTCCAAGCCGCCTGCGCAGCAGCCGACTCGGAACTCGGGGACTACACCCAGTGGGTGCGCTGACGCGCCCCCACGGAAGAAATCAAAAGAGCAAAACAACCAAGGCCAGAAGACTCACCCGGATGACGGCCCGCGTCGCGAGGAACTCTTGGGTGTATCGCTGCAGCAAAGCGGCCTGGGCTTGAAGCCGGTTCCGGACCTCCTGGGCCGCCGTGTTCAGCTCGCCTGTCCCCCCGCTGGGAGTCCACTCGGACGTGCTGGCGCTGGCCGCCTCCAGGGCCTCCGCCGTCTGGCTGGCGCCCGCAGCTCGGTGCGACTCCGGCGCGGAGGTGCCTCCCCCTGCGCGCCGGCGCAATGCCAGCTGCACCTCGAGGCCGGCCCCTGCCTCCAGCTCGCCCCGGCCGGCTATTCTGGCGCCGCGGCTGGTTAGCCGCTTTGGGACGCTCTAGTTGGCGCCGTCTGCGGCACCCCCTCCACGAAGACCACATGGTCCTCCCTCCTCTCCATCACCGGCAGGTCTTGGTCGACTTCCTCCGATGGGGGCTCGGGGATGTCGGGGGCGACGGCACGGAGGGGAACGACGAGCAGCGGAGGCTGGTTGTGCGAGGCCTCCGCCTCCGTCTCCACGGCTGCCGCCTCCGCCCGGGCCTTGGCCGCCGCGTCGGCCTGCTCCTTCGCCGCCTGGGCGGTCCTTCGCTCCGCCGCCTCCCGCTCCTCCCGCGCCTCCCGTGCGTTACGCTCCGTGGCCTCCCTAAGGTCGGTGCTTGGATCCACGCGGCGGGAGCCTGAGGACCCTCCAGTCGGCCCGACTACGGAGCCGCCAGGACCTCGCTCAAGGGAAAGCAGTGCCCTGCCCGGTGAGCAAAGAAAGGTTTAGAAGAGCTTCAATCGAAGAGGACAACAAAAAAATATACAAGACGTTCGATGACTTATGCCGAGATCGCCTACGGCTGTTTCACCGCCTTGCGGAAGCGGGCCGCCTTCCCGGCCGCCTCATCCCATTTGGTCGCCGCCGTGGAAGCCTTGGATTTCTTCGGCCGGCTGCCGAAGAAGGTCGACGCGGCCCGGCGCTTCTACGCACCGCCACGGGCAGCCAGCACGGCAGACGGGCCCGCGCCTTGATGATCAAGCGTCGGCTGGCGGGGCGGGGCGGCTTCGACCTCGTCGTCGTCCGCCCAGTCCTCGAGGCCAGCCCCGAGCCCCGCGCCTCCTGCCTCATCTCCTTCCCCCATGATGGTATCTTCCATGGCGGCCGCTCCCAGGTCCGGATCATCGGCGTCGTCCACCGTGCGGTCGGGGAGGAGCTGGTGCTCTACCCCTGCGGCCCCGGCCATCGGCGGAAGAAGAGGGTTCTGCTGAGGGCAAACCAACTAATCAGAAGTCGGCCATCATGAAGCCGGCTACAAAAAGGAAGAAAATAAGAAAAACTTACGGCAGGCGGAGGGTTGGCGCGTGTCGTATCGCCAATCCTCGGTGAGCTTGCAGTTGGAGATGTAGTTCACCATGTAAGACACCTCTGCATGAGGCATCTCCCTGGTGCTCAGTCGGCACGGGTCGAAGCGGCCGCTCATCTGGCAAATCATGTGAGGCCGGCCTTGGAGCGGAAGTACTCGGCGCTCCACGAAGGCGGCCACCAGGTCGGCTCCGGTCAGGCCCTCCGACTGGATCATCACCCGGAGCCGGGAGACGGCTGCGTTCCCGGCCTGAGACAACGACCTGGCCCGGTAGCTCCACGAAGGTTGCCTCCCAGCCGGTGGGCCGGCTACGTAAGCCGGCAGGTTGACGTAGTTGCCTTGCCGAGCGACGTTCTTCACGTAAAAGTAGGACTTCTGCTAGAGCTTCACCGACTGGATCAGCGGGATGGGCGGGAACGGATTGTTCTCGCCCGTCCGCCTCATGGCAATGAAGGCTCCGCAGGGGGCGGGCACGCCCGCGACAACGGTGCCGAGCTTGCTTTGGAAGAATTCTCCCCAGAGCTCGAGAGTGGGTAGAACCCCAAGAAAGCCCTCGCACAGGGTGACGAAAGCCGACAGCAGCATCACCGCGTTGGGCGTGAGGTGATGCGGCTGGAGGTGGTAGAATACAAGGAAAGCTTGAAGGAATCCGCTCGCCGGGAGGCCGAAGCCGCGCAGGCAGTGCGAGCGGAAGATCACCCACTCGCCCTCCTCCGGTGCCGGCGAAATCTCCCTCGCTGGCGCCTGACGAACCCGCACGTAGTTCTCGCCTGGCAGGCGCCGCGTCCGGCGGAGGAACTCGACGTGGTCCTCGTGGACGTTGGAGCCATCCCACGAGCTCGACAACGCCATGGGAGCGACGCGGCGAGGAGCAAGACGATGCGACAGCGGAGACGCGCACGACCCCGCTATGGCGGGACCAAAGGAACCGACAGGTCCAACGGCGGAGCGGCGCGGCAATGGGTTGCTGCGGCGGCGTAGGGAAGAAGAATGAAGGTGAGAAGGGTCGGAGCGAGGGAGAGCGTGCGAGCCTCTGCCGCTCCCCCTCCTCCCCCTACTTATAGACCCGCGCGGCGGAGCCGAGGAGGCGTGGTGTGGGGGAACGTGCGATCAACTGCGCCCACTCCCCCACGTCCTGCGATTATTGCGCCCTGATGGCGTAATAAAACCGCTGCGGGAAGGCGAGCGGTCCGTGTGGGCCGCAGAAGATCCGTGCTCGGGCCAAGGCCTAGGAGTGGCGGGCCCGGGCCTGCGGCGGCGTCCCATCGCGCGCGTGCGTTGGCAGGTTTTCCTTGCCATGTGGCCCGCGGGATGGCGCGCGGTCAGCTCGCAGGCCGACCCGCGTTCCCGCCTAAGAGAAACGGAGCTTTCCGAAGACGGCGCGCACAAGCAAAGCCGGCTCCTCAGGATAGGAAGCTGACAAAGCTTCTCATCCCTTTGTCAGCCTCGAAGCTCGATCAGCTTCGGGGACTACTGTCGGAGTAAATGACCACGGGTAGCCTAGCCGGCTCCCCCTGGCCCTTCTGAAAAAATTACGAGCCGATCCGGCCCTCAAGAATCCAAGATGTGGGGCCACCTTCCCCTTGCCGGCTGTCTCCCAGGCCGACTACCGGAAGGCGGCCCGACTTCAGCCCTCATGAAGAAAGATGCGGGAGGGCCGGCTCCGAGAAGCCGACCACGAGAAGGCCGACTCCAAGAGGCCGGCTCCCACCAAGCGGTCAAGATCGTACCCTCGAAGTCTGCATCCACATAACGGCGATGTGACGGGGCATGGCTATAGTGAAGCCTGCCTCCCCTGAATCTCGGAGCACGCCTGGCACAGTGCGACGTACGGGGTGGCCATGACCCGTCCGACACGGCACTGTTGCCATGTTGACCCTAATGTCACCCACGACGGGCTGCCAGCGTGGCCCACGGGCGGTGGGCCCCTTCAGGCAGAGAGACGCCCGAAGGCGGCCATGCCTCCCCTAGTCGGCCCGAGACGGGGCCGGCTTCCCGCAGCTGGCTTGCCCCCTCCCTCGAAGGAGACGCCCCATTAAGGAGGCAAGACGCGGTGAGGCTACAACGATCGCCCGCCGGGCGGCGGCGCTGTAGCCACGCTCACCTCAGCGAAGCCCTCGTCACCAGGTCGAGGCAACAGTAACCAGCCACCGACAAGGCCCTGGATAGTGGGGCCTGCCTATCGACCAAGGAGCCGGCAGTCGGCGGGACCCACCAGCCGGCGGGCCCCAGCAGCCGGCGCAGAAGCCGGCGAGCGTAGACATAGACGGCTGGGGCCCACGCCCAGCCGGATTACCATTGTACTCCCAGGGGGTGAGCCTATATAAACCCTCCGGGGCACCCATGCAAAGGGTGGATCCATGCTAGTATTAGACACCACATAGGGAGGAGAAGAGAGCGAGCCATGCCCTTCTTCCTCCTCTCGCCAAACAGCTCAAGGAGCATCTTGTAGCCACTCATTCATCTAGTGATCATGCGGAGAGCCCGCAGAGCAGCAGTAGGGGTGTTATCTCCACGGAGAGCCCCGAAGCTGGGTAAGATTCACCGGCGTGCATGTCTTCGCCTCATCCCGCTTCCAGGCACCGGCGACGTCTTACTGGCTCCCGCAATGATAAGCCACCCGTTGGCATATGTCGCACCTACCACCCGACAGTCTGCACTCATAATATTTAATATTATTCAGCGATATAAAATTAACCAATCATCTCCACAGTGGACTGTAAGAGTACGAAACACGGCATCCTAGTGTAGTTACATCATACTAGTACATGGCTAACCCACGCTATCACCATATTTCTTGGCTTCGATGCGACACCTATCTCTAGTAATCCAGCAACCTGTATCTCTTCTCCCTCCTCGTCTCTATCAAAGTGCGGCGGGCTGGCGTTTCTGCCGTCTATTGAGGTCGGTTAACTATCGCATGTTAGCGACATGCCAAGAGCATTCTAAAAAAATTCCTTTCACGTTCTGTTTTCAAAAAGAAAAAATCCTTTCACGTACGAATTTGCCTGTATGCTTTGAGCAACTTGCATGTCCTATACTGCTCCTGTTTGATACTCTAACTTAGCTAGAGGTTAGACTAACTCATGACTAACCTTGAACTAATTGTAGCCAAAGAGGTGTTTGGGTGACAGGGTTAGATTGACAATAAATGCACTTCATGGAGAGAGAAAAGTGATTTTTCAGTGGTCCCAATGAGAACTATCTCCAGTTAGCACCTCTTGGGTGGGATAGTTTTTTTGGGTGGGTTCGGTGCAAGTTGCTCCAATTTAAACCCTCATGCTTGGATACTATAGGGCTATTTGAGCCCCAACTAGCTCAAACTAACTCTAACCCATGGATCCAAACAGGGCCTATGGCAGTCTCGAAGCGGAGCAGTCACGTGCATCGGGAAGCGGCGCTCTCTCGGCCGTCGCACCACTTCAAAGCCGGCGCTAGTGAGAGGTCACCTCTGCTCTGGCCGGGCATTAATGTGGCACTGACGCTCTAGGGCGACGCTGACCATTTCACGCGGGAAGCGCGCGCTGGCAAGGGAGTATAGGTTTTGAACCGTTTCAGGTGTAGTACTGGTGGTTTGCAAAACTACTCAATTATTGCACTCAGTTTCCTAAGAAATTGTGGTAAAAACTTTACTCCACAGCCCGCTTCCCTTCTCCTTCCTCTTCCACCACCCGCACACGTCCGCAGGAAGCGACCGGTAAACCCTTATATAGGAGTGCTAGCACAAAAAGATGCATGCATGACCACTAAAATTTCCATATTAAAGCGCCGCTCCGGCGGGAGTATGGCGTATGTTGTTACCTTCGGCTGGCCCGTGGCTACCGGGCGACGGCGACCAGAGAAGAGGCGGCGGGAGGGGACTGAATGCAGCTACTGTTTGGGTTTGCCTTTCGGCTTAAATAAATGCGCAGCATCACGTGTACCCGCGGGTGCACAAATTGTAACATACGTGTCTGCTTAAGTGGGTGTCACGTAACTAGTGTGTGTGTGAGAGATATTCTGAGAGACAGAGTGCGTGTGTGCGACTCTACTCTTCGGACATGTACTCAACCTTTTGCATCAGGATATAAGTATAATGGTATTTACTTTAGCTAGTGATTTACGTGGCCATGTTAACGTGGTTGTGTCAAAAAAATGGCACTTCATGCTCGTGATTTGCGTTATATAATTACAAGCAAGATTCTCGTGCATTGCACGGAACATCAATATTCATTTTTTCTACAAAACACCTGTTGTGATTGACCGATGCAGGAGTACTACCATGTGTAAAAACTAATGATATCTCGAGAATTTTATCGAAAAACTGGTATCTCAAGAATATCATCGAAAAAAATGAAAGATGAGAGATAAGGCGAGGAGGAGTGGAGCGTGGTGGTGACTGTTGGTCGGAATGGGCGGAGGCATGGGGATGGACGGCGCCGGCAGGCGGCAGCGGCCACCATGCATGCTAGATTGTTCTAGAGACTTATTCCTTTTTTAATTGCTGAGCAATGAGGTTGCAGGAGATAATGATGTGGAGAGAGGTGCGGGTATCTTTTGTAAAATTATCATAGTTTGCTTTATATCCTCAGATATAGATCATACGTTCTGTATTACAAGATGACAGGCACATCATCACCGCCAACTCGTTTTTTATAAGGGTACAGATGATAAGTTTGCTTACTACTAAAGTAAAGTGGAATTTGTCCATGTTATGCAAGTAAATAAAGGTGATTTTTTATCATACGGGTAAGGTTGGATGAAGGGTGGTAGGAACAAATGCTCCGCCTAGAGCATGTGTGTGTGAGATGGAGTCTTAGTGTGTGTGGGGTGTGTGTGAGAGAGAGAGAGAGGAGAGAGAGATGGAGTCTTAGTTTGTGTGTGTGTGTGAGAGAGAGATGGAGTCTTAGCGTGTGTGGGGGTGTGTGTGTGTGCGTGCGTGCGTGCATGTGTGTGTGTGTGTTTGTGTGTGTGTGAGAGAGAGAGATGGAGTCTTAGTGTGTGTGTGTGTGGGGGGGTGCGCGCGCGTGTGTGTGTCGCGGGGTCCTCTGTGGCGGATGTAATTTAAGTGTACATGGCTTCATCATAGAGAGGTGATGTGTATGGCAGAGGCCACCAATGATGGGGTGCAAGAGAGAAAATGCCCGTAGAGAGGGAAGAGAAGGTGTGTGCGCGTGAGAGGAGTTGACATCGAGAGAACGTGTTTGTTCGAGAGACACCAAGGAAGACTACTATATATCGATGGTGCATGTAGGCGGGAATTAAACAAAGGGATGGTCTTATTGGTTTCGGGGATATATGGGAAGAGTGAGAGGCGGGGGGTAGCTAGAAGGAGATTGTTAAGTGTGAGTGTGTGTTTTACCCATCTAGGCAGAAGTTATGTGCACAAAACAGGAGAACGATTCGATGTGGCGTTAGGATTGAGGGTAATTAACTACATATGGAGACATAGAGACCTTGAACGTGCATGTGTGAGAGGTATACATGTATACGTGGGATGTGTGTGTGTGCGCACACGCATGATCGAGATAAAAGAAAGAAGACATAAGTCATACGATCAACGACATGGGAGAGACGGATCGGTATGACAATAAGCATGCATGTGAGAATGCAGGGAAGAAGGCCCAACAATTGAACATGTGTTTTTGTCTTTAAGAGATAGTGGCGTGGGCTGGAGCATGCATCTATGGTGAGCAGAGGGAGTGAGGCGCAACGATTGTGCAAAAGAGACCAACCTATAAATGCATATGTATGGAGAGACATATATAGTGTGGGTGATAGGAAGCAAGACTCCGTGCGAGAAAGAAATGTTGACGGAGAAACTACATATAGATACAGAGATGGAGATGCTAGCTAGAGGGACATCCGCTAGTTTGGGTGTTGGAGATGACCGTCGGGTAGTTCAAAGGGTGAAGTTATATATGTGTGTGAGAGGGCACTTGACTGCATGTAGAGAGAAACATATGTAGTGTGCGTGATAGGAATCAAGAGTGAGGGTGAGAAAGAAGGTTGATGGAGAAACAGATAAATAGAAAGATAAAGATGCTAGCTAGTGTGCGTTAGATATAGGAGTCAAGTGGATCAGAAGGTTGGGTTATGTGTGTGGGTGTGAGAGAGATAGAGAGAGGGTGCATGTGAGTCACATACAAATAGATATCAGAGAGAAATGAGATCCAGAGAGACGGAGTTTTGTGTCTGCGAGAGAGAAAGATATTTCACAACAAGAGTGATAGCTAGAGAGACATACAAGGGACGCAAGATATCTCTAGGGAGAGAGGGTGTGTGTGAGCGACATACAAGAGAACAATGGAGAAATATGAGACCCTAGGAGACAGAGTTTGTGTTTGTGTGTGAGAAAGAGATATTGAAGAGGAAGAGTCGTAGGTTCTCATATCTAAGGAGCGAAAGATATCTCTGTATGAGGGGTGTGCGAGTGGCACACATGGGAATAGTAGAGAGAAATGAGACCCCGGGAGACAAAGTTTTGTGTTTGTGTGAGAGAAAGAGATTCCACATGGAGAATCATATATAGAGACACATAGCAGGGAGCGAGATATATAGAGACACATAGCAAGGTCGAGGGAGAGAGTACCGTCAGTGTGTTACGAATATAAAAGATCATTGTCGACATACAGGTAGCACGAGAGATACCTGAGAGACGATGAACGCGTATAGGTCGAGAGAGATAGTCCTATATAAGCATGAGTGATAGCTATATGAGACAAATATCTGGATTGAAGGGGATTCAAATATTTAAACTAGAGATCACGACATCGATAATATCATAACGCAAATTGGTGTATCAAACATGCATATTCATTTGAATTTGGGCACACGTGTAATGTTATATAGTTTATCAATATTGGTGATCCATAGATTCTTCAATTACAAACAATGCATGGTTTATATGCAATTAATGTCTAAACGGGATTACACTATATGTTGCGTGTGTGAAACACATTATACATGTTTGAGAAGTAAAAAAACCCACATGAAACACACATTAATTGGAGACAGTTAGCGAGGAATGCATACCTTGGATTTCAACATAAAGTGGTTTCAAATATTTGAAAATCCAAATTGACGGATACAACCTTATGAATCTGAGATCATGCCATTTGTAAACCATATTTATGTATAAATGGTGTTGTGCTTTTGAAAGTATATATAAAAAAATGATGTATATAGAATGTAATTCCAATTGAAAATGGATCCCGCCCGAAAAAATAGAATACAAACGGGATTCGAAATGAGTTGGCACGGTAAACGTGTACTCTGCAAAATTTGAACGAAGCGGGGAAAGTCGCAGTAACCGACCGAAACCAAAATCTGCGAGATGGAAATCACTACTGCCTATCCCTGCCACGCAAAGCCTATTTGCTGGTTTCTATAGGTTTCGATAGGGGTAGGTTTGTAATTTCACCCAAACGTGACGTAACCGCCTCTCACCCGGATTCATACATGGTGGGCGCCAAAACACAGTGTGTCCTCGGCCAAAATCGACTCCCTCCCCGATTCATATTCACACACGGTGGGCGCCAAAACCAAACTCTGGTCGGCAAATATTCCGTGTATGCGAGATTACCATCATATCCCCAGCCGACTAATGTTGCTGTGATGTAATAGAAATTTGAAACGAGGGCTAAGTTTGTAAATTTCCTCACATTTGAGACAAGCGCGCCCTGAATACATGGTTCCCCTTACTCTCTACCTCCCTTTTTCCCAGGCGCCAAAACACCCTCTCCACCCCACCCTCCTCCGTCCGCCGACGTCCGCCACCCCATCCACTGCCGTCCTCCTCCACCATGTCGGAGCTGATACCCTGACGCCGCCGTCCATTACAAGAGATCGACCTCTCTCATCCACGGCTTCAGACCGGGATCCTTGCATCCCGTCCTCTCGCTTCATCCCCGCCGTCGTCCACCTTGCCGGCGCCGCTCCTACGACCGTCTCGTCCATCGCGCCCCGCCGCCACCGTCTACCCTCCTAGATCTGCTTCCACTCCGCCGACAGCCATCGCTACCACAGCACCGTCAAATTCTCAGCAGATGCGTACACGGCGCCGCACCAGAGGCGGTACTCTTTCATATCTGCTCAACTTATTTATCGCAGCAAGAAAATAGATCTCCACTGCTTTACTCTGATTTCTAGTCTTGGTTGCGAAGTTGCCTTTGTCCGGTTTTCACCTTCAGATCCGCCATGGCACGCTCAACACTATACTCCCAATGCTTATGGTTTTCC